>NC_059359.1:42619587-42752087 GCF_019703515.2 Myxocyprinus asiaticus
TGCTTTAGCTAATTCAATGAAAAATAGTTTTTATGCCAAATAACCTGTCTTTTGATAATCCAGTGAATGAAATACTACTTCACTAACTCTTAATTGTAATTGGATGAGCCACCTTCAAAGCTGCTGTAAAATAATCACATCGGGTGAATTCTATATTAATGCGACTTTAAGTTGCGACGTTGCTCGGCAACTGTAGCAACATCCTTGAATAAATTCTTACATGGGACACTTCACACTCGGTTAAAACATTTCTACTGTCACCAAGTACATACGCAGGGCTCGACAATTAACGCTTGTCTGGGACAAGTGGATTTTTGAAGGGGCAAGTGAAAGAGAATTTGACTTGCCCAACCGGACAAGCAGACTGATTAAACGTCAATAATGAAAAAATAACTGGCTATATTTGTGGTAGCCTAGTTCATATTCTTCATTCTGCTGTTGAAAGTAATCAAGAGCACATAGTTCTATAATTCACAAGTGATCTAGTAACAGCTACACCCTGTTTGAATGACAGGCGGCGTATGTGTGTGCTTAACATGCGTGTGTTCTGAAAATGCTCGCACTAATGCGCGCCTGAAAGGTCAAATGCGTTTCAAAATTCAGCGAAAATGCCTGTCTTGGTGAGGTATTCATGTAAACACAGAGTGATGTCTAAAGTGAACGTAAACAGTATTTAAAGGAATAGTTCATCCAAAAATGACAATATACTTATACAAATACAAATCTACAGCAAAGACAATTAAACTTTTGTACAGCGCTGCTACTCTTGTAAACAACGATGTGCTTCCTGACTCCTCCTCCACGTGACGCGTGAACTTACCAACGAGCTTACATCATCCCTCTCATGAGCGCACGTCACAGAGATGTACAGAAGCGAACATTTGTAGTTAAAAAGTATATAAGTATTGTGTTTCTAAAAATAAAAAATTGTTTGCGTTCAGAAGAACTTCATTTGTGTGGTTTATTTTGATGCACCCTAAATATGTATTTTAGACCGTCAAAAATGGAGTACATTCATTGTTTAGAGGAGGAGGCCTGAAATGAAATCCTAAAAATCTTAAATTCTGTTTTCATGAAGAAAGAAACTCATACATCTTGGATGGCCTGAGGGTGAGTAAATTATCAGCAAATTTTCATTTTTGGGTGAACTATTCCTTTAAATGTCGGACTTGTAAGTATAAATATTAGCTAACAGACCTGCTGCTGTCTAGTGTGTCATTATTATAATCAAACAACCATAACTCACTGCTCTTGACTGAATAAATTTAGTAGCTTTAAAAAGTATTAATGTATTATAATCATACTGTAAAGACCAGTAGTAGTTTTATGTTGTATTTCATTCTGAATGTTTCCTTGAATAATTGATAGCCTACTGCTGTTAAAAACTTAATTTGTATTTCATCTATTTCTTTTCTTTCCTTTTTTTTATTGTTTTATTACTGACTGTTTACTAGTCTTGAATAATTACTTAAGAACTTGAAATCATTCTTCTATAATTAACATTAGTTAGCATTATTATTTGTTGTGGTATTGAAGCTGGTATTGAGAATCGTCAAATTTCTCGACCGACTACTGAAATCGTGGTATTGTGATAATGTATAGCGTTTATTGTACATGGTAGGTGTTGCTGCAATAACATGATGAAAAAGTAGATCTCATTCCATAGATCTATGAGCATCCCTACTGTAAATGATGGCGATGGAGGCTTTTCTTTATTTGATTATCAAATGTAACAAAATAATAATCATATGACAATAGCCTCCTCCCCTACCCAGTGCAGTTTACATTTCTGTCGCAGAGAATTTAGTTGATTGCATAGGTACACTATTAGTTTGGGCATCGGTCATAATTTTAGAAAAATATACAACATAAACCTTGACATGTTACTTGAGCATGTAACTTAAATGGCCTTTTTTCTCTCCGGACAAGTAACTTTTTTACTCCGACAAGTGAATGGCCAGTTTACTTGTCCGGAGGAAAAGCACATGACAGTGCCTGATTAATGTGGAGCCTACGTCACCCCACATAGCTCTGTTAGACATATATTACCAGATGTTGAATGAGTGTTTTAATGAAAGAACTTTGCTCTATTTAGTTTCTCCCTGATTTGTGCTTTCTGTTTGGGTCTTATGGCAGAACCTGACAGAGTTCAACACAGCTCATAACAAGCGCATCTCTACGCTCACCATAGAGGAGGGCAACCTGGATATTCAGAGGCCCAAGAGGAAAAGGAAGAACTCCAGAGTGACTTTCAATGAAGAAGATGAGATCATTAACCCAGGTACAGTCATTACCATAAATAAAACTTCTTGTGTAAGGAAGCATTTTCATTAAACTGCATTTAAATCACTTAATGTCTTAACTAAATAGGACTGGCAAAAGACTGGTTGTCTTTGCACATTCCAAAACTATATGCTATGCATGCAAACCAAAATGGTAATTCGTTGTTCTTACTGGGATGTCTGGAAATTGGTTTGAGAGAGGGCTGAGCCTGCTTAGATGTGCCTCACTGTTTTAATTAGGGATGTGCTAATCGACTACTCGTTCTGCACCTGCTTTGTTGATTTTTCTTTGAACATTTGCCTGCCTTGGGCTATGCTGAATTATCCTCTACTTTCCCTCTGGATCCCTCACCAAATCTCGAGGTTACAATTGAGTTTACTCAGTACCGGATACTGAGGGGCACCACCCTCCCCGGCTTCAGTCACCATCTGTGAGGGCATGGAGCTCACCTGCTCCTGACCTGCTCTCACTCAAACCCCCTGTTTAACTGACCATCCAGAGGGGCTGATGCATGTAATTCACTCATCATCACTGAGGGATGTTTCGTTGAGGTGTTGGATGAGAGAAGACATGATTGCATCTTTGTGTGCTTTCAAGCAAAGCCAAGTGTGACAGTACTTCTAATACTTTGATTCTTATTGAATTCTACTCTAATGGCATTCATTTCTTGTTGGCGTCATGCAAATCAATGGAAGAGGATCTGTTTTTATGGTAGATAAGAAATGTGAAGCGGTACGAGAAACTCGGAAGCTTATCAGACCTTTGTCCCCCTTTGTCATGTACGTTAAATATCTGTGCACATTTATAAAAGACCAACTCTCACCACGTGTTATTCTGAATAAAAACAAGTGAAATTATAAAAATGTGTATACTCAGAATTTATATATGTACATTTGCCCTAATACCGACAGCATTTGTTTCTATTTGAGCTCCTGTTGAGAGCAAATGTGTTTTGTTCTTTTTCCCAAAAGAAAAGCATAGTTTAAGTTATCTTATTTTTAAAGCCATCTTGGTAACTTTTGTGTCTTTTTTGGGGGGGGGGGGGGTTAGAATACTCTTACAAAATTACTCAAATGCTATCTCTAGTTTTAATTTTTGTTTTATTTATTGGAAATCAACTTGGTTATTTTGTTTGTTTTTGTTGAATTGTTCTTTGGGTCCTTCTACAAAAGAAATAAGAAGTTACATAATAAAAGTAATATTATTATTATTACATAACTTTTATAATGTAACTTTAGTAACACAGTTTGCCTTGTCAAGTGTCATTCACTTTTAGTACACATTAATTCACACAGATTAAGAGTACAAATAATGTGAGTGTGCTCAATTATTTGTGAAAAGCTTGTGAAAGAAATATTTCACAGAAAAATTGGAATTCTGTCATTATTTAGGCCACTCCCCCTTTGTCATTCCAACCCCTACAATTATATTTTTCTGTGGAACACAAAAGGAGGAATTTGGAAGAATCTGTACACAGCTTAATACAAGAATTCATAATGATCATGTCTGTCAAGCTCCTAAAAGAAAAAAAAGAAAATATCAGAGTGACGTGCTATATTCAGTTTTGTTTTGTTTTTTTTTTTTTTTTTTAATGAAGTCATACAAGAGCTTTTTGAGGAACAAGCTAAAATTGATGTTATTCACTGAAAATCTTCCCCTCTGTTGCATCTCTCAGTTCTCCATCCTGCCTATTTAAACTGGAACTGGAGTGCTACGTTTGCTTACGACATATGCGTGAACCAATGTTGTTTTGGTGTCAGTGACATCAAACCTGGTGCAATGCGTTGTTATTTTTTTATAATATAAACATGAACTTTAAATCTAAATTTGAATGTCAGGGAAAGATTATCAGTGGATAAAGACTTAGATTTCAGTCTGTTCCTCACACAAAGGTTTCTAATGACATCAAATAAACTTTTAATATAGTGTAAGGGTTGTATGGACTAGGGATGTGCCAGGGTGATTGACTTGTCATCTAACAACTGACTAGTCGATTAGTGGGTTCGACTACTAAAATTAATATTTTTAGTGGTGGTGGTTTTAATGGTAGTCGCAATTCTAAAATTAATTGAGAGGCAACGTCTTGGAGAGCATTTTGGCATGATGATAACTTGCTGTGTTTAACAGTGAATAACAGTCAGCACAGTAAAACCCTCTGCAAGAGCTTTCGTTAACGTTTCCTTAACACCGACTAGTTCAAACAACTGTAGTGTGAACCACTTTTATGGTGGTGGTTTTGTTTATTTGGTTTTTTGTTGTTTTTGCATGCGAAAGCTTCGTGTGGTCCACAGACAAAGGACAGCATTTGATTTTGGAACAAATGAGAGAAAGTAAATAATAACAATTTTATTTTTGTGTGCACTATTCTTTTATCAGTTGTTTTTGTTTTTATCTCTTTTAGAAGATATTGACCCCTCTGTTGGACGCTTCAGAAACATGGTCTCAACAGCTGTTGTACCTATGAAGGTAACTTTTAGAGCATTACATCGCAAATCATTCAGTCATGGGCTAATGAGAATGATTTGATCTTTTTGTTTAACCCACAGAGAAAGAAAATGGAGGGTGGTAATGCACTGGGAATCGAGGAAACTGTAACACGGCACATGCACACATTCCCTTTGCGAGGTGGACTCTATAGAGACGTTCCCCCTACCAGCCATGAAGCTCAGTATCCAGGAGCTCCAGGTGGAGCCACAATCTTGGGAGGACTGCCATTACCCCTGCCGAACCCTGCGCCAGATGTGGACGTGGCCCAAGAGGCCCCACAACCCCCAGTCACCCTCAATCCCACACCTTTAACTGGCCCGTACGTCTCGGAGCTCCTCAATGAACCCCGCAAAAAGAAGTATGCTAAAGAGGCTTGGCCTGGCAAGAAGCCCACTCCATCTCTGCTTATTTAGCTGCATATTTTCAACACCGGATGTGGCTGACACTTCTATCCAGAGACTGCACTCTACTTGAAGTTGTCAGTGGGTACAGAGGACCTGGCAAAAACAGCCATCAAATTTGACTCTCAAAACTCACATCTACTCTATACAAGAATCGCCCTGATATACTGAAGGCAATGCATTTATTTGAGCTTTAAAGGAATAGATCACCCAAAAATGAAAATGCTGTCTTAACCTCATGTCTTTCCAAACCTGTATAATGATCTTTCTTCTGTGGAACACAAAATGAGATGTTTAGGAAAAGTTCAAATCTCAAAAAAGTTGTGACCACGTCTGTCAGGGCCAAAAAAGACCGTAATAGTCCATACGACTTGTGTGCTATATTCCATGTGTTCTGAAGTTAAACGATAGCTTTGTGTGATGAGTAGACCAACATTTAAGTTTTTACTCATTGAAAATTATGCTTGATCAATTTAAAAATGGCATCATGCTTGCTCTTTTGACATTATTGGCCCCAAACTGCCTTGGATTCTTCTGTGTCATCGTTCGCCATGCATCAAATTTAACCATAAATTATATTTGAGGGGTATGGTGGAGGGGAAGATTATCAGCTTAAATTTCGGTCTGTTTCTTACACAATGTGATCTTATTGCTTCAGAAGACTTAGAATATAGTGCATGTGCATCATGGATTAATTTTATGATACTTTCATGGTGCTTTTTTTTTTTTTGTTATTGGAGCTTGGTCTAAATCACCATCCACTTTTGTTGATTGGAAAAGATGCTTGAACATTATCCTTAACACCTATTTTGTGTTTCACTGAACCAAACAAAACAATGCAGAACATGACACGAGGGTGAGTAAATGACACAATTTTCATTTTTGAGTAAGCTATTCTTTTGTGACAGAAGTGTCGGGACCAGAACAAAAAGGAAAAAATGTATATATATAAAAGAGTAAGAGATTGATGGTGATTTGATTTTATATGGTGTACTTTTTCATGTTGGCACTCTGGCAGTAACATTATTAATGCATAGAACTCACAGAACCTCTATAAAACTGTACTAGGCTAAAAAGCAGTGAAAGTGCTGCATTAATGTAACAGTTTACCTGTGTGAAAAAATTCTGCAGGCTGTTTCCATTGTTAAACATTTAATGGAAAAACAATAGAAAAATGGAAAGTTGCAAAAACTTGTTTTTGGTGTATCTGTTGCTTTTATATTGCTTTCAGCACTAACAATAAATGTATGTTTATATATTAAACTGTTATTTATGTAATTATCATATGGTTTTCTCTCCCAGTGACACCAGATGTAGGGAGCCACAGTCTATGGAAAGGAATACTATAATACTGTGCTGTATACTGCCTACTATTTTTATAAGAGTACATGAAACGATAGGCATTATTCCACTATAAACTTTTCAGACAGTAGTGGCATCCAGTTATGTTGAAAATTAAAGATGTATTTTGTACTTTTAGTTCAATTTTGTGTTGGTTTATTTTAGACCATCAGATCATAGTGAGTAAAGGTAATATTGGTAATATTCTATTCGAAACATATTGTCTTTACTTCTAAGTAGCAGTAAACACTGGGGATGGTCCGCCATGGCCTCTCAGTTATGGATCATCCCTTTACTAAATTACAGGGGCCAGCAAGGATGACTTTTAAAGGGATAGTTCACCTAAAAATGAAAATTCTCATAATTTACTCACCCTCATGCCTTTCTTCAGCAGAATACATTTGAAGACAAATCGAAAAATATCTCGGCTCAGTAGGTACTTATAATGGATGTGGATGGTAACACGATTTTTGATGCTCCAAAAAGCACAGCCGATCAGCATTAGTATGATTTCAGTGGTTAAATGAATGTCTTATAAAGCGATACGATTGTTTTTGGTGTGAAAATGATCAATATTTAAGTACTTATAACTATAAATAATCGCTTCCGTAAAGCAACGGTATGGCGTTCACGAGAGGGCTGAGGTCATGTGGTCTCACGTGTGACGTATTGGTGTTGGCATGTTCACATGTGAAGTGACGCATACATGACACACCCAGAAGTGCAATGCTGTTTACAACAGAGTTGGAGGAATGCTGTACAGACCGAACGCCATAAAGCAAATTTAAAGATGTCAGAAGATTTTTATTTAAGAGGAGATACCAGTTTTTGCACAGCCATATTTATTTGAACCTGAGTACTCTGACCAGGAGAACAGGCAGATGGAGGAGGCTGGACCAACAAGCCTCAGAGAGCTCAGGAGACATGGTGGTGCACATGTAGGCAATGCCAACAGAGGTAGAGAGTGTCTGCTGCAACAAATGGAATATTGCCATGCCATCGCTGGAAAGACCTGACCTCAGGCCTCTCGTGAATACGCATACTGCTGCTTACCGGACATGATGATTTATAGTTAAAAAGTACTTAAATATTGATCATTTTCACAACAAAAGCAATCGTATCACTTTATAAGACATTCATTTAACCACCGGAATCGTATGGATGACGTTAATGCTGATCGGCTGTGTTTTTTGGAGCATAAAAAATCATGTTACCATCCACATCCATTATAAGGACCTACTGAGCTGAGATATTTTTACTATTTGTCTTCAAATGTGTTCTTCAGAAGAAAGAAAGTCATACATATCTGGGATGTCATGAGGGTGAGTAAATGAGAGAATTTTCATTTTTGGGTGAACTATCCCTTTAATATTTAATACCTGGAGTTCGCATTGCTGTTCATCTCAATGGCTGTTGCTCGGCTGCCGCATACAGGCCTTGAAGTATATGATTTTAAATCTGCAGTATGTACTTATTAGTACTCATCACATGAAGCATTGTAAATTAATTGAATTAGTACAATATGAAACTATTGACTTTGTATGAAAACAATATATTTTAAGATTATTGCAAAATATTGAAATATATACAAAAATAAGAAGTTTGAGAGTGAGGGAAGACTGACCAACATGTTCACACTGGAAGTCAGCATGTTGTTTCCAGGAGTTCTGCTACCCCTAGGGTCAGCCGCATTATGCCGACTCACGGACAATACGCCATCTCCTATCAGACATTTTTGTACTGGCTCCAGCGTGTTAACCTTCTCTTGTGGTGCGACCATAAGTCCATTGCGTCAGCTGCATGGTAGACCCTGATTCAGATTCCACGTTGAAACTAGAAAGTAATCACGTTCACGTAATCGGTGACATCCATGATTCGGAGGTGGCATTATTACCTCTAACATTACATTTTTACTCCACTGATGGTCAGGTTTAGGTTTGGGGTTTTGGTTGGGGGTTACAGTTTATAAAATATGCATTCCTCTTCACTGTGTTGCAGCCTGTACAGCTGAAAACAGCTCTGTTCACAACTCGCTTTCGGTGGCCCTTCGTGGACATTACACCTAGAAAATGAAGCTCACACGTGCCCATACGCCCAACAACACTTACCGTTTTGCCCACTGGGGGCAGTGTTTCGAATCTTGGTAAGCACAGATCAATTTCCGCTGAAGAAAAGTCAAACTTTTGTTTCCGATTCATTGTGAAATCCTTCTGGACTGACACGATTGCATCATTTGCAATGCTTCATGGGGGTGGGCAGTCGCTGCTGAGCTCTTTTACTGCGATTTAAATTTCCATGCACTTCTCTGATAAGTGGAGCTCTCTTCAGGATCATGGGTAGTGTAGTTCTTCACTGGGAATTAAAAGCTTTTAAAAAACATTTTTTTAAATGAAGTTGAAATGACACTGAATTGTGGCTTCAACATAAGCATATATCATCAATCTCAGAGCTCATTATAGGTCTGTATTGAAAGGATGTGAGAAAACAAATGGGATTTTTACTTCTAGAGCCCTATGAGCTTTACATGCCAGGAAATATATTGTGATACATCAGTGATTGTTCTACACTGCAGAGCACCCAGCTCACTTCTGCTTTTTATATTTGCTCTGGAGTTATGAGAAACAAGTGATTATTAGAAATCCAAATGATTCACAGAAAGATGATGTTCTAAGCACTTGGTCAAATGCTTGACGAAGGTCGCATGACCGAAACTTAGGAATAAGATATTGATTGTTCTTGCCAGCTGTGGTAGTGTGCAGGATTTTTTCTTTTTGTCTTTATATTACTTCTTGTTGACAAAAATGACAGAATTCTTCAGTGATGTGTGTATATTCACTGTTGGTCATTTTTAGAAGACAAACTAGTGAGAGTGTGAAAAGTGCATTTCCAAGGAGTTGAAGTCCATAGGGCCAAAAGCATAACGTGTAGAAACTAAAAAGAATGTGGTTAACACATATGGGTGTATTAATAGGATCATAACATAATTCATGTTTGGGCATGTACAGTCCAGGTGTAGAGATGAACACCTACAGAGGATAGTTTAATTTATTAGCAGAACAGATACAGTACCAAAAGATGTCTTCTGCCCTCTGGTGCCTGTGAGAGGAAATGTAATCACTTCCCACCAGCCCCCTCTATTTATGAGGGTATCTAATAATCAAAATCTGTAATATGATCACAATTGTTAGAAGCATAAAATGCATTTGAATTCCTTAGAGAAGGCAAAAAAACAAAAACAAAAAAAATAAAAATGTCTACAAAAATATATTTTAATTCAACATTTAATAATTGTTAACAATTAAACGTTCATAATGCAAGGAAATGGTTTTCCATTATAGAGTATTCAACATTCCAACCAGGAATGTCAGAAAATGTCTAGTAAATAGGTTGTAGATCATGAAAAAGCACTTTAAAGCAAATGTGGGTTTCTCTTTGTCAGGTGCTTCTACAGTATCTTGATATAATATTTAAGAGCAACAACATCTCTAAAGTATTAAGCTACATGTAAAATAACATAATACACTGCAAATATCATTTTCTTTAATCCATACTCAGTATTTTGTCTTATTTTTCAGTATAATATCTAAACATCCTTAAAACAGTATGAATTTATTTGAGAAGCAAAATTGAGTGGGCCTTATATTTTAAGACTTCTTTTAAGAGAAAATCTTTATTTTAAATGTATTTTTCTTACCGGATTGGCAAATTGTTCTCCTTGTTTAACCATAAACTTAATTACATATGATATTTTGATATCTAATGCAATGTCATTCAGAGTCAAACATTTTAATTAAATGTGACTTCATTATTCAAATACTTGAGAGTCACTAATAGATTGCTAAAAGAAGAGAAATCTTTGGATAGTTCACCCAAAAATGAAAATTCTCTCATCATTTACTGACACTCATGCACTTCAGCAGAACACAAATGAAGATATTTAGAAGAATATTTCAGCTCAGTAGGTCCATACATTGCAAGTGAATTGTGACAAGAACTTTGAAGATCCATAAAGCACATAAAAGCAGCATAAAAGTAATCCATATGACTCCAGTAATCAATAGTCTTCTGAAGCGATACAACCAGGTTTGGGTGAGAACAGACCAAAATATAACTCCTTTTTCATCATGACATCTGCAGTCTCCCTGGCGATCATTATTTCAAGCTCGATAACACGCCATCCTATAGCGCCATCTAGTGCTCTGCGCATGCATCAGCACTAAGTAGTGTAATCCAGTTTAAAATCTTGATCGTGCATAGAGACTGCAATGACAAGGTTTACAGTAAAAAAAAATGAATAACATTTTGGTCTGTTCTCACCCAAAATCAGCTGGATCGCTTTAGAAGACACTGATTAAACCACTGGAGTCTTATGGATTATTTTGAAGCTCCAAAAAGTACAAGTACATCAAGGCATCATAAAAGTTTTGGTTTCCTAGAACCTCCTCCAGACCTAAACCAGTGAATTAGCCATACCCCTGCAGTCCAAAGACACGCACACACACACAGACACATTCTGAGACTGTTGTTATAAGGGATGGGGCATATGGAGGGCAAAGGGGTCCACTTTGGCATTTTGCCGTCCGACCCTGAGCTTTTAACAGGAGCAAGACACCGTACCAGCACTTATACGAGCATATATGGGCTACCCTTTGAACACGCACAATGATTGACAAGTAGAAAACTGAAAAATCTGACAGGTAATAGGGACATTTTCTGCCTTGATATATTTGTTTTTCTTAATATAAATGTGTTAAAAACTCACAAAAAATAAGTCAAGCATTTATTAGAACTTATTCTCTAAAATTATAGGTATGTTACAAAATAATGTTATCGACAAGCAAATAACTGTAACTAGTGTTGATTTAGTGTCTTAATAGGAACAGAGGCAAATACAATATTGACTTCCTGTTCATATTTCAAAGCACTGTAAGTTGAGAGGCTGTAAAGAGCTGATGGTTATTTAATGGGAAGTATTGTTGCACACAAGTGAACTTTTATCACATCAGGTGCATGGAAAAAGTGTATTGAAAACCACAGAAGTTGCAGTCTGCACATTGAATATATATATATATACACACACACACACACACACACACACACAGTATGTGTATATATACTGCTAAACCTTTTTCAGACTTATTTCTATTTACTATTCTGACAACTTTTGTGGTTATTTAAAGGGAAAATATAAACCTAAGTTATATGATTGCATGTTATTCATTGTGCTAGGCTGTTTTCTAATCTATTATTTACACAAAAGGTGGTGGAATACACTGAAAAAAACTACTAGTAAGATTTTCTTTACATTTATTTTGTCCGTTTTTTCTAATGTTATAAAATTAAGTAAATTGTACTTAAAAATGTCAGTTAATACAGTAACTTTTACTTACAAATCTGATGTACATGGTACTTGAATAAACTTAGTCAAATTTAAATGAACATTTTATGTGAAAATTTCACATTTGGAATTTTCCATTTAAACACAAGATTAATCATATACCACATGAAAGCTTATTGCATACTATTGTATGTAGTCTATTACACATTGCATCATTGGAAATAAAGGGCGTAGATTTGGCATGGACATTGGAGGGATTGCAGCATGAAGCATTTACCCATGTTTCCATTGATCATGGTACAAATAATGGGGGGGGGGGGGGGCGGGGTACTTGTTTGTTTTGTTTAACCTGTTGATGCTCATTGACCCCACCCATGGGTTTGACTTTACTTTGCTTAAATGAGTTCACATTTACTATATAGTGTGCTGTTCAAAATTGTTCATAATGTTGACAAATTATACATCTTTATAATTTGTCAAAATTAACTTTTTTTGACTAGACTATATAGTAAACAGGTTATTAAGGAAGAAACAAAACCAACAATAAAAATGGTGTAAATAAACTTGCAAAACAGTGAAACCATGCAAGCTCATTAATTATTAAAGTACAGTGAACACCAGCTTGGAAAAGTTGAGTAATATTAACTTAACTTTATTTACCAGTGAAGTGCACTCAAATTAGCAAATAAATATGACAAGGTTTTCTACTTTAGGACTGATAAATGATGAGGCATTGTAAAGATAACAAACAATCATAAATAATATTTAATTATAAGCTAGTGCACTCATTTTGTTTACATGTTTGTATTGAGAACTAATGTTGAATTTACTTAATATGTTTAAGTTCATGCTAAACTCATTTATTCATTGTAGAAAGTACTTAATCTTTTCTGCTATATTTACTCCAGCACAAAATCATTTTTTTCAGGGTTCAGAAATCATTTTGTATTATTTAGGACAAATTTATTTTGCTGAAATTGTGCATTAGGCAACATTATTTTATAGTTATGTAAAGTATAATTACTAAACACAATAAGAATACATTTTGTAAACTTAAAAAAAAAAAAAAAATGCTTACCTTGCTCAAATATCCACACATTTAAGGTTAAAAGCTCTTGAATTAGCGTAATATCTTATTAAGACAGAGAGCTTTTCTAACAGCTGGTTTTAGCTCTCGACTTCATAGCAACCTGCTTTGTCATTCTCTCCACCTCTTAAGATGTAATGTGCAGTATGCATGCTCATTGTCTTTACAAATGTCATTTGAATTAGGGGTTATTGATAGATGGGTTACTTGTTGCATCACTATAGCAACAATGCTTTGATCAGTTGGCATGCTTGTTTGATTATTGATTGTTTGGATGGGGGAGGGCAATGATGCTTGCTTATTTCTTTGCACCTCTGGCCAAAAAATTAATAATGCAAAAATATTTTTCTAACCCGTTAAGTTTATAACTCAAACATTGTGTTCTGAACAATCGGATGATGTTACAGCACATGTGCAATTCAATGCAACTCTTTTGTCAGACATTACCTTCCCCTCACTGACCATATCTATTATTATTCTGTGTCTGTTGTCTCAGGGGTTTTCTGATTTCCTTCTGCTCACACTCAAAAGGTCTTGCTGGAGCATTCTGGAGTCTGTTGTTCTACACAAGCTTAAATGTATAGATATGGTTATTCAGTAGTACTACAATGGTGTAAGACAACAGCATAATTTAGATACTACACAGATAGTTTAAAAATTGCCTGCAGCCTATTATTACACAAATGATTGTTTAGTCATTTAGGCTAATCATTAATAGAGGTAGGTGGAGACTAAAATAGAACTTATTAAAACCTAATAATTGACTACGCATATTGTGTAATATCAAAAGGTCATCTAACAGTTTTGCCGGTTTGTTATTTTTTCTTATTTTGCTATGTCAGTTGTTGTCATTGAAAATATATGTGAAATGTCATCACAGCAGGTGATGGTTTGTATATTTCTGCTCACTTGCACTTCACAAATCATTTTAGCCATAACTCTTAATCATGCTTGGTTTGATCACAGTTTTGTCCCTTGAATTGGCTATTTCGTTTTCTTTATTATTGTGTGATTTTATTTTAAACGGAATCCCGTTTTATAAAATCGGATGAAAAGTAGGTCTACTGTAAATGTCAACATATAGTAAAATAAGCCTATAATGATTCAAAGAGGTTGTTGAAGAGGCTCAGCATCATTATTCTGTCCAAAGTTCTCATAAAAAATTTTAAAAAAACGTTGGTCATTATTAATATAATATAACATAGATTTCCGTTTCTTTTCTAAAGATATTTACAACTGAGATTGTATTTACAGCTGTAGCTAGTAAATGTGCAATCAATATTTTTGTGACATATAGAATGTCTTAAATCAAAAAATAGTTTTGCAATTAACCATGTGCGATTAGACAAATGTTCTGTAGTGTTTGCTCTGCAGTTCTCAAGCTCTGAGAAAACTTAGAATTTTTTGGTCACACTTTATATTAGGTGGCCTTAACTACTATGTACTACCATTAAATACATACAGGAGTATGTGTTTACTGTGTAACTACATGTTGTCCGGCAAAATGCCCACATTTGCTGCTACTGAGGTTGAGGTACAGGTAGGGTTAGGAGTAAGGGTAAGGTTAGGGTTAGGGTTAGGATTAGGGGGTTAGAGTTAGGTTTTGGGGTAAGGGTTTGGTTAGGGGTAAGGTTAACAGTGTAACTACAAATGTAATGAAATGCAGGTACTTTAAATGTAATTACAATGCAACAACATGTATGTACATAATAAGTACACTGTAACAAATAGTTAAGTACATAGTAGTTAATGACACCTAATAGGCCTATAAAGCCTATGCCAGTCAGAATGGCCTTTTTTATTTGTATCATTAAGCCACCATAATTTGAAAATAAACGGGTGATGAAAGTGAAATCTCCATTTCTGGAATAGCTAATGAAACCACATTTAATTCCCATAACATGACTATACGACTAAAAGCACATTTCGATCGTGCAAAGGCAATATTCGTATCAAAAATAAAAAATGGAATGTGGTGTAAGGAAGAGTTATTGATCACCTTTGGAAGTGTTTTGGGGGCTGGACTTTTGCGCAGTGTTCTCCACGCGTGATTGGTCTGTTTTGGAGTCAGGGGGCCATCCATTGAGGAATGTGCTGGTCATCCTGGAGGGGTGAGTAATTGGGAATCACGTGGACTTGACCGAAACAAGGATAGAGGGGGTCGACCATGAGAAGCATCAGTGAAGAGCAGTCACCGATCTGTCTTGAGATCACCTGGAGAAACGAGTTTTGACGCAAACAGCCCCGAACTGAACATCAAAAGAAAGAGGAAAAGAGGAATCCATGGCAGAGGGTATGTGAGGATATCTTTGGAAGTTCAATCAAGGTGTTGTTTTAGGGGACATGAGAGTTGGGGGCTGGGGGTCCCTGCATTGTCTCTCAGGTTTGGGGGACTTCTTCTCCATCCGCGTATTTCCGTCCGACCCAATCACACATTCATATTTCATACGTTTGCGTGTTCGCCCAACTCTCCTTTGTTTCCAGTTTTTGCGTTTTTCCAGAAGATCGAGTTTAAAGAGTGTTTTACATGAGACTTGAGGTGGGCCCACGCGGATCACTGAGGGGAAGATGAGGAGCTCATTATGGGTTCACTTTCACACCAGGACATTCAAAGTCAGGTAGCAAAAAGTAAGAGTGTTTTTCACGTTTATTTGGACCATCTTTGGACAAAGTCTCCATCACTTTGGAGAGAACCACAGAAACAGCCAGCATGTTTTGTCAATGGATCCACGAGGGCGAAATGAATTTACGGATTTCAAATTATTTCTCGATATAACTCTCAGAGACTTGGTGTAGCAAAATTGCAACGTTTGTTTAAATCAATTAAATAATAGCCATTTATTATAAAAAAAAAAATAAATAAATAAATAATAATAAAAAAATGCATATTGAATGTCACAGCAATCTAAACTCCCAAAACAACATATGCTTAAAATCAAGGTTTCTTTCTTTCTTTCTTTTTTTTTTTTTTTTTTTTTTTTTTAATAATCAGTGGCTCCCTCAAAACACTTTTAAGGTGGAAAAAAAGAAAATACATCTCTGAGGGATAAATCATTTTAACATCATTGCATTTATTTATGCACAGACCTTAATCGTTGTTTCTATTCTCTTCTTCCTAACCCTAAAACAATGATGATAACAACACTATATCATACAATGTACATAATACCAAATACATTCTGCTGAAATAAAAATGTAACTTTACCATGGTACCTTTGAACATTACAAATCATTTTTGTTGGTATTTTGTTATACCAATATGCTAAAGATATTTGGTCTCTAATTTGATTTTAAAACAATGAAAGTAACTGCCTTGAATGGTGAAAATAATTACAAAACACCACTGTTGGCTTCTGGGTCTGTCATTATGAAAATTATATTATAAATACTGCTTCAACTGACTTATAAAAAAACCTTAAAATTGTTCCTTGATGCTTCTTGCATTAGAATTTGAACATTTCTAATTTGAAGATGGTGGTTTTGTAAATGTAATGTAAATGGTTTTGCAGGAGGCTGTACGAAAACAGAGGAGGAGGAGGGGCAGGCCACTGAGGAAGACCCTCAGTCGTATCATGGCGTGGGTGTGTGCAAGTGGTTCAATGTACGGATGGGTTTTGGATTCTTGTCCATGACCACACGAGATGGTGTGCCTTTAGAAACTCCAGTCGACGTGTTTGTCCACCAGGTTAGTGTCTTGTTAGAAACTACAGTTCTCCCTAAACACTACTATTTGGTCTAGCTATTGAATTTAAAGAATGTTTTATGCATGCCCTGTTTCCGATTTAACTTTCTGCCGTATTTTGGAAAAAGCCAAGATCTGTAGAAAATAGACATGAAGTGTTATGTTTATTTGAAACCCCAAATTGCTAAAACAGCTCTTCAGTCCTGGATTATCCTAACATTAGGCAAACAGCCAGGTAAAGCGTTCAAACTTGTAAAGTAATTGTGTTGGTCCACCTTGATAAAGCCCCTCTCCCCTCATTTCCTGTGTAAGTGCCATGTCTTCAAACAAAATCTGGCTTGTCGCCGTATCTTCAGGGATGGCCCCTTTAATCTTGGTTCCTGTCATAAAGTCATTAGCCACAGATGCTTGTATGCAAATTAAATAGAGGTATTTAGGGAAACTTGTTTTTAATGTGTGGGAGGCTAATTGTTTCCCAGAGAGCTACTGTGTAAATAAAAACCAGAAATGTGATCCATATCAAAGACATTTTTAATCCATTTGATGAATGTGAAGGTTAATATTCACTGCCATTTCATCTGTATGCGCTAAAAAAAAAAAAAGATTTTTGCTGCTTGTTCAATTTACTTAATTAAAACTAAAGCAACACATTTCTAGAACATTTTGTCACAACTTGATTTTGTTGCGTTTTACACATTTAATTTGTAAAATGGAAGTTTAGTTAATCCATTTGAGTTGGGACTACATGAATATATTTTGTGGTGTTAATGTAGCATTGATGAAACCGGACAGGGGATTTCCATTTCCCAGCATGCTCTGCACTGGACTCGATAGGGAGAGAAAATTTTCAAATGAAGTGTAATTTGATGTGTTTTTATGCAAGATGAATATAAAAAGGGATATTGTTCATGTTTAATGTTTTGTTATGTTGAGATTTAGAAGAGTTTCTGTTATGTTGGAGTTTTGGGGGTTAACATTATGAAGAGTGGAGCTTGAGCTAACAGTGAGGACAGGTAGATGAAACTGAATTAATAGATGAAACATGAAATTGATCGCTCGCTTCGTTGAGCAAATGTTGTGCTAACCATAGCATAATTACTAAACGACACTCTGTAGTGCTTCCAACCAGCATGTATTTAGCATGCTAATGTTCACTTTCACTAGTTAGTACATAAAGAGATAAAAGAGATTTATTTTAGTTACACTGACACGTCTAAATTTGTTGGTTTTACCCAGTTCAATTATGAAGGTTCTTTCTACACAAAGTGTTAGTGCTGAGATTACATAGTTATTTTAATTTAAGAAAACTCATTTCAAACATGTGGAACCACTGTCCACGACTGAATCAAGTTTAGCCAGAGAGCTTCTTCTTTCTTTCTTTTTTTTTTTTTTTTTTTTTGGTTTTTTTTTTTGTTTGTTTAATAAAGAATGAGAGAATTATATAATATTTATTGTCATTTCTCATGGCAAGGTAACTTGTGATAATCAAATGAATCAAAATTATCTTCACTAACCCAAAACAGTCCACTACACAACCAGATTACTAAAACCTTAAAAATCTGTTACTTTATAAGTCTACAGCACATCTTCAATGCAAAAAAAACAAACAAAAAAAAAAAACAATTCTTACGGAGTATTTTGTCTTGTTTTCCAGGAAAAAATATGTCAACATTTTTAAAAGAAAATTAATTTACTTGAAAAGAAAAATGATATAAGATATTTTCAGAGAAATCTAACAACATTTAGTAATGTTTATGCTAATAAAAACTATTTGCCAATGGGGTAAGAAAAAAAAACATTTATTCAAATAGAAAACAAGCTTATTTTTCTTAAGCAGAACCCCCTCTAAATTTTGTTAGCATTCTCTGACATTAACAAGACTTGTTTTAAGGATGCTTAGATATTTTGAGCAGAAAATAAAACAAACATTTTCTGTGTTGTTTTACAAGTATTTATTTACTGGGTCTGTCAATGAGCAAACTCCACAACCGTCTAATGGTCGATTAATATGGGTTTTTCAATGGCGGATGCCAAAATCTATAAATCAGGGAGGCTGATGTCTGACAATACTAATATGTAATACAGTTTGTTGATATCAAATGAGACAAACATGAAATCAAATGAATATTTATTTTGCACAATATGTACTCAAAATAAAAATAAAAAAAAAGTGAGGAGCTATTGTTAATCAGCCAATAATCTTTCAGTACTGTCACTACAGCCGTCATCTGTATAGATGTAATCCACGTGCTGGACACACGTTTGGCCGTGGCAGTGGGTCTCAGACACGCAACATTAACTCCTGAGGTCCTCTGGTCTTTGTGCGAGCAAACAAAAGATGTCCTGCAATAAAGAGCTTCCCTCGGCTGTGACAGATTCTTTCTTTAGCTGTGAAGCTTCCTATTATGTCAAAGCTTTGTGAGTTCTCCATCACCTGTGTGACTGTTACTAACAGATTGTTCATGTCTGTACAGTACCGGTCCGGTGAACAGACTACTATTGGGTTCTGTAGGAACAGCTTAAAGACGGTGTCTCGGAGCATCAGGGCCTGTCAGCGGGAGGAAGGGAAATGGGGGGCAGGGGATCACACGCGTTTAGGGAAATAGGTTAACGGTCACTTTGACTGACACACAATGGAAGCACTTGAAAAGGGGACACGGCATCTGCCCCAACACAGTTGTAACCAATGGTGTTTGACCAACACATATTCAACTATACAGTAGATCTTTGTCTACTCCAGTGGGGCAGTTTGCATCACATCAATCAGGTAGTCAGGCAAGCCCAGAGGAAAATTTGTATTGCTCAGAGGTTGCTCTCTCATAGCTTAGAAGATTTAATTGAGTTTTTAGTTTTGTGTCATTTAAGTATCAATTTTGTCTCAGATGTTTCTCTTAAAATTCTTGAGGAAAAAAAATAGCCACAACTTAGAGCGTCTTAGAAACACGTTACTATACATACATTTTTGCAAAATGATTTTTACATGGCTCATTGTACGTATCGTGTCAGTTTCCTGGTGAAATGAACACTAGAGGCGCTACAACAGGGGCGTAGCAGTCATTTTAAAAGTGGGGGGGACACAGCTGTCTGTAGGTGGCTCGCACTGACCCAACACTTACAGTGCAGTATTGATATAATACAGTATATTTTAATAAATAAGTATGATATAAGTATTATATTAATATGTATGTATTATATACTTTTAATATTTGTAGTATTTTAAAGATTCAGGTATTGCAAATGAATTGCAAAATTTCACAAAATTAGCTGCAAAAATAAAGGGCATCTTGTGGAGCACTTGCTTCTGTTTCACACATGACAATAAAAGACTGAGCACAACCTGATCCTGAATAAATTATTTAATCAATTACAATAATGACAATGGTGCATGTGCACAATTTAATTTTTTACTCTGTGCTTGTGCATTGAGGGATTTAAATGTATCCAAGTGGCTCGAGTGTTTTGACTACGTTCACCAAAATTAGTTCAGATCCATTTAATGATTCATTTCTGGTGATGCCAGAAGGTGACAAATGAGTGTCTTGTGTGAAATGAGTTAGTCACTGTATCAAAGATCAAAAGAAAACTTGAATCCTTTAAAATGTGTATGTCTACAGACCTACAAAGAGACTTTAGTAGAGGTTTTAAGCATTATAAGAACAAAGCAAATCTATCATTTCCCTACAGTTTGTGAGATGCTGAGCATGACTTTTATCAAAAGACAACAATAACAGTCTTATAATAATTATATTGAGTTTCAATAACATCCATAAATTTTTATGTATAAAAAGGCGTGTCTACATATCTATTCACTTCAGTAAAATGCCATCTAAGAACACAGCAGATCTGTATTTTTTCCTACAGTTTGTCGACTGCACACCAACATAAAGGTAAAAAACAGGAGCTGATATTATAATAGCTTTACATATTTAACACAGATCTAGTAATCTGCTTAATTGATCAAACTATTACCTCACAAACATAATGTAAAAAGCATAACTTAATGAAGACTCAAGTGCTGATTTAAACTCCACTTACAATGTGTGCTTTAAAGAAGGATTGTCCTTTGTTTTTGTTTTCTGCAGTGCATTTCACGTAATGCTGCCAATATAGAACGATATGTCGATAAATAACTCTCATTTGTGTGTTCCTCATCTCTAGATTATACATTTAGATCAACATCAATGCTGATAGAAAACATGGATAAATGAGCATTGTTGAAAGCAACTTTGTATAAATTAAACAGAGCCACGTTGATTAGACTGTTTGACTGACGGCCTATTACGTAAGCGTAGTTTCGGCTCATGAAACTCACTTGTGATTGGCTGGATGGTCGCTCAATCAGCCCAAAGTAACAAAACGCAAAGAATACTGTATACAAGTCCAGCATTTGGACTTGGTAAGGGTTTAGCTTGAAAAAGTGCAAGGGACCAAATCACCTTTTTAAAGAGTGCGGGGGACGTGTCCTCCACGTCCCCCGCGGCTGCTACGCCCTTGGCTACAACAACAATAACTTTTATTAACTTTCACAAGAATCACGAGTAAAACGGCAGATTATCAGTTCCTAAACACTTTCTTTTTACCCTGTTCCTCACACAATGTTATCTTATGACATCTAAACACTTTTACTATTGTGAATGACTTGTAGGGCCATACATTTTAACATTTGCATTACATAGCCAACTACATTAACAAGCTCATTTGAGCATGATCAAATTGGACAGTAGCCCAACTGATCGAGCGTTGCACTTACAACATGAAGCACACTCGTCTACATGTGAGCCGAAAGTGTCATAGATACAACATGAAATTACTGTATATGGTTGCTTCAACCTAACATTTGCTTTTTTGACACTATCGGTTTGGTTTTGGTGTACAGTTTAGGTTAGGGGTTTCGGTTTTGTTTATTTAAAACTAAAAAAACACATGAGGTTTTTAAGGTTAATCATGTTACATTTGCTTTTTATGACACTTTTGGTTAAGTTCCTCACTGTCACCTCAATTTTTGCTAAATAAACTCCACTGGTGCTGCAATAAATTTTTGTGGCAATCAACATTATACAACAAATGCTGTTTATTGAGCTTAACTGGTATTGAACCCGGAATATTCCTTTAACATAATTTTACCAACAAAGTGCACAATGTTGGCAGTAAATTATTTGTTGACATGTTCTTTGGCACATGCTGTATAAACTTAGTAAGTCTCAAACTGTTCATTTGCTATTTGGTTTCTTTCCAGCTAACTGCTTCTGTTCCTCAATTAATGATTTTATATGAGTATGTACAATTGCTTTCTATACACAATCAACCACACTGACCATCAAAGCCTCTGTTAAGCTTTTCCTTTACGTTTGATTATTGTGTTGTAAGTCTGCACTGTAATTCATGTATGTTAAGACATTGCTGCCATTGTTTAGTGGCAGTGAAAATGTAACAGTCATTATGTTTACATGCACTATAAAAGTTTGATTTCAGTTGGACTAAAACAATAATCCATCTTTTAAAATGTCATGTCAGTCTGATTTTTTTTCGAAATCGGACTTCACCTAGATAATGCGATTGTAGCTCGGCTTCATCCAGCATGGTTACATGTTAATCGGACCACAGTTGGCCTCTCCACTGAGTGCGTGGATTCTTAGAGAAATGGGATGTATATTTACCCTGGCATATTTAACATCCTTCCTTGTGTCATGTTTGGCATACAGATCAAGACAGTAGCTCGACTACGCAAAAACCCGCTGTAGCTCGATTATAACTAAGCATGTAAACATACTGATTCAGTGGAAGAGCAATGAATTCACTTTAAAGCAACGTGAATAAGAGCACGTGTTCTCTGCAGATGGTAGCTTTTTCGATAGAGGTGGATATATAGGTATTGTGAATGACAGCGATGCATTAGTTAGTGTCTGTGAGTATTTCTTTAAAGATCATGAATTCTGGAGTAGCTACACAAGCCTGTAAAAAGCATCCAATTAAATAATTACTGGAGTTCTAGGTTTACACTGTGCCAAGGGAGCTAAATCTTAATGAAGGGGAAAATGTTACTCTCCTAGTTCACCCTCAGGATAGACTAAATCTAAGCAATCATTTGAAGAATTTTTGTGGACCCCTACCCCTGTAAGAGCATCCTTCCCTGTGGTCAGTGAGGGGGATTAAGAGACCTGTGTGTGCTATTGGGGGAGGTGTGTGTGTGTGTGTGTGTGTGTGGAATGCTGTACCTCAGGTCGGGGGATGGTAACACATGAGGTTTTCACACATAAATCACCCGCTTTCTCTTTTATATCCCATACATATATACGTCACACATAGGCTATGCAATACTGGCCTAGCTGACACTGAAGTTGTTTGAGGCATTTGGTTTTTGCTTGAGTATTGTTTCACAGTAACACAAACACTGAAATATGGCTACCTGTTTTGTATTTCCAACCTAACAGCAAGTTCTCACTTTCTTCTTGTATTATTTTAGCTTCTGTATGAACGTGTTTTTGGTGTGAGTCAAACCAGAGTAGCCTTAAGTTAATGTTTTTTCTCTATTTCTCTCTACATGTCTGTGTTTCTCAACCTCTCTCAGAGTAAACTGTACATGGAGGGTTTCCGCAGTCTGAAGGAGGGCGAAGCTGTTGAATTCACATTCAAAAAGTCGTCCAAGGGTCTTGAGTCTCTGCGAGTCACTGGACCTGAAGGAGCACACTGTGTGGGCAGTGAGAGGAGACCCAAAGGCAAGAGTGTCCAGAAGCGCCGGTCCAAAGGAGACAGGTGAGGGCATATATGGTTATATATAGGGTTGGGACTATGTTTATTTGAAACGAATGTTGTTCTAGCACCAACAAAAGATGTTAATTGAGCAACATGTCCTACTTGTATGGTAGTTGCACTAAAAGCAAATTAAATGTTCTCCCAAACAGATGAGGTTTTAATAAGGATGTCCCAATACTGGTATCAGAATTGGGTCAGATAATGCACTCACTTGTTCTCAAGCTTGTAAAAATGCTCCAGTACCATCTGACGATACCATCTGTACGAATGTCATTTCGTAAACATTCAGGGCACAAATTAAAATTACATTATGTGGTAGTGTGATTATTAAAACGCAAAGGCTGAGATTTAATCAGATAAATATATAGTTTGAATGTGCTGTGCGCTTCAAAGTGAATGTGTGCTGACAACTGCTGCTCATAACTTTTAGAGATCCTTGACTCATACATGGAAAACACCATCATGAGCATTGTGTGCTCTGTTTCCAGGGCTGCAGGTAGGAATTCTTGTCCCAGTACAAAATGCGTTCAGCGGGCAGTTATCCCATCAATGTGTGCTACCTGGATGGCTTTTGCAGTTGTGCGATGTCTCCGTGTTTATATCCGCGTCTCCTGCTGAACGCATTTACATGCGCTCTACAATATGGAATAGCATTTCTGTGGACCCCCCTTCTACTCCAGGCCCCCCTCAAGCCCTAAAAGGTCCAGTTTGACCACCTTATCGGTGGCCCTGTATTTTATAGCAGATGACAGCGAGCAGAGCACTTATTCACTTTGTAGGGCGAGGCACATACAGACTACATATTATTTAATAACATAACAGCCTTTTTTAGTTTAGTTGGGTCATGTAGCGACCTGCTTTTCTGCAGGTGAGAAGCTACTGTCAAAAACACACAGAAACGGAAAGACCTTCAAAATAAAAGCTTCTTCCAAAATAAAAGATCCATTTAAATGGAAAAAAAGTATGACAGAAATAGATCACTACTGTTTAGTTATGTAATATTTACTGTAATACTACTACTACTAATGCAAATAATAATAAATCATTAGTAATTGTTTTATACTGAAGTAATATCTCACATCTGTGATGCTCTGTTTTGCAGCACTTTATTTGACAAAAATAAATCCAACGTTTTATTTTGGATTATGCTGTGTTGTTCTTTATAAAAGCACTACATTTGATTAAAATAATACAATATTATGTTGAAAATTAATTGTTCTATTTTCATTCGATTATAAAATGTATAAATTAATTTATTTAGACACCATTTTGATGGGAAAATTCAAATAAACTGTTCATATGGAATTCAGAAAAAATAAAATAGCTATCGGACTCGGTATCAGCGAGTTATTGGAACTCGTACTCGTTCTAAAAAGAAATGGTACTGGGACATCCCTAGTTTTTAAGGTAAATGCACTATCGAGTTTTAAATCAACAAAACCTACTACCTACCTTAAACCTTAACCTAACTAATAGTGTCATAAAAAGCAAATGTTGTAGCGCCTTTAGTGTTCATTTCATCAGGAAACGACGTACGCCTCAAAACGTACTACGAGTCACGTAAAAAGAATTTTGAAATAGCAATAGCAATGTGATTCTATGAGACCAGGTTGTTATTCTGAGTCTTTCTTCAATATAAGTGTAGCAACATAGCATGAGTATGTGTGGGTTTAGAATGCCATAGGGAGAGCCACCAGAAACCACTGACTTTGATCTCTCCAAAAACATGGTTTGGTTATCTCACCCCTTTCACCAGTTCCTCCCCTTCCCCCACATCTGGCCTTGGTTAGGGCTGTATGGACAGGCCATCAATGTGACCTGGATCAATAACTGTTTAAAACTGCTGGTCACTGATGCATTTATGCCTGATGGATCCCCCAATTCTGAGGTTGTGCTTTTAAGATTAAGGGGTCTTAAAGGGTCCTAAAGGGACAGTATAATTGGGTGAGCTATTCCTTTAAAATCTGAGAGCAACTTTAAATATTAACTGCCAGGTTGATCATCCAGTTTGAATTTGGATTGAAAATTTGGCTTGGATTTGTAGAAAAATATTCAACTTATATTACATTTATGCATTTATACAAAATGACAGCAGTGCATTCAAACTATACAATTATCAGTTCATGTGTTCCCTGACCTTGATTTGCACCTACTCTGCCATTTCCAGCATTTAACTGACACAAATGGTACCAAGATAGACTTTTCCCAGCTATCAATACTGATATTAGAGGCATACATTCGGCCTACCAATCAGTACATTCTGATTATTGTGAAAGACACTGTGTTGAAAGTATCTGAGGAATTATTGTTATATCCTCAAAGAGTCTTTAGAGGCCTGAGTTCAATACATCCCTAGAGCACGCTGCCACTTTAAGAGGAGCCGCATCTGTCCATTATGATTATTCATTCTGCTCAATGGGCTCAGTGCATTTTGCTTCATTGTTTTACTAGAGCAGAATCGTTTAAAGGGATATTTGCCCTTTCAAAACTAGCAATCTAAAAGTGTAAATGTTTTTTAAATAGAGAGTATTCGTATTTTGGAGCATGAACCAATCAGTGTGTCACCATTACTGTTTTGGTTTCAGGATGTAGAGGGGGAAACACTGCAGTTCATTTAATTGATAGCAGATGAAGGTGCCAGAGAGGGGTCAGAGGTCAGCATTGCCATGGAAACTGCATGTGTTTAGGGACTGGGTGGGGTGTTTAGGGGTTAGGGCGTCAAAAGGTCATAGTTCATAGGTTGCTGCTGCAGCTTTTTTCAAACAATGGCCAACATTGCCTCTTGCACACTCTGCCTGCTGTCCATCCATGCCCCTCACTGGCCATAGGTCAGAGCCTATAAACCACCAGAAACAGCCTCGGTGCCCTGCTCTCACCCAAATGACCTCATCTGAGTGGACATCAATGCAGCAGTGACTGCCCCATACCAAGCACCCATATGCCACTGGGATCTCCACACATGGCCTTTCTTAAAAACACTGTTAGGTAAACTCTGATGGCCAGGGCATAAACACACATAGGCAACATTCATTCAGAGAAATATGCTTGTATATTTCACTTGGTTAGCATTAATAAACTAAAATTAAAAGCTTTGTACAAAACAGATATAGCTAGTTTTGACTCTAAATTCTGATTGGATGAGCTGCGTTCAAAGCCATTGTAAAATGCTGATATACACACACTTGTGAGCACATGTTCTATATAATGCTGCGTTCATGTATTATTGGAATTATTGTAATTCCAAGATGGCAACGGGGGACTACTAATCAGAGCTGTTTACATCCTCAGACCTCGGAAGTTATTTGTTTCTATGGCAACAACCATAAAGCCAAAATGATAATAGCAAAATACTTATGTATTACTACATTAATTCACCTGTATATGTTCTTGCAAAATGTTTAACTGTCAAGTCGGAGCTTTCATAGAATTCTGAGTTTACAACTTGTAATTACGAGGAAGACATTTTTACAAGTCTGAATCTCATAATTATGGTAATTCCAACATGACGTGAACACACCATAAAGGCCCAGATATACTTCAAAAGAAATCGAAAAACGAATGGGTGTGACGTTATTTTTAACAAAATCTGGCCAAAATGACAGTGTTTTTGCGTTTGTTTCAGTGGTTCGTAACAGCTCGTCTGGGCTGCTAAACACCTTCTTACTGCCATTGGTCCATGACATTGGTAGGTGTGACCTGGAGCTCCACCTACCACTTTGTTTACATTGTTCAGTCTGTATTCAACATGAACATACTGGCGTGTAGAGTTATTAGTGAGCTGGTGCACATTTACCTACTTCAGTAAGATCATTCGCATAGAGACATTTTCCAAGAACATGTCATGCAATTTTTAATAAGTCCACAAAAGGAATCAATTCTACTCAAATACTTTTAAATTGCCCATTCACTCATGTGCCATCTGCCGTGAAAGCCATTCAAACATCTGCCCAAAGATATACCTCTCTTATCATCATTCTTTTGTCTGTATTATGAAAATTTTCTTTCTCCCCAATTTGGAATGCCCAATTCCCAATGCGCTCTAAGTCCTCATGGTGGTGTAGTGACTCTGGGTGGCAGAGGACGAATCTCAGTTGCCTCTGTGTCTGAGACTGTCAATCCATGCATCTTATCACGTGGCTTGTTGAGCGCATTACTGTGGAGACCTAGTGCGTGTGGAGGCTTCACGCTATTCTCCATATCATCCACGCACAATTCACCACACGCCCCACCGAGAGCAAGAACCACATTATAGCAACCACATGGAGGTTACCCCATGTGATTCTACCCTCCCTAGCAACTGGGCCAATTTGGTTGCTTAGGAGACCTGGCTGGAGTCACTCAGCACTCCCTGGATTCAAACTCGCGACTCCAGGTGTGATAGTCAGTGTCTTTACTTGCTGAGCTACCCAGACCCCTTGTATTGTGAACATTAACAATTATATACACACACCGTTGCAGTAGTATCAGTGTCATTATAAATTATAATAACAGAGTGTACTCGGTGCATATTATGGCTGCGTATAGCATGTTAGTTCATTAGCGTCATGAATTCACAATGTAAATAAAACAAATTGAACATTATCTACTGCATTTATATTACTTTAAATCATCATCAAGTGGTTAAAACAGCTTCTTTTACTGACCGTGACTTCTATTTAAAAATTAGGTATAAAGTCATTGATAACATATTTTAAAGGTTTTACAGCATCCTCATATTTAAATGCTCCTCTAAACGCGTCCCATCAGCAGTGTGGCGGGTTTCTGAATGTTCGCAAACAGTATGCTGTTGCTCGGCTGTTTAGAACTTCTATTTACCTCTGAACGAAGAACGAAGAAGAACATCTCCAGAAGAATATCGGGGCCTTAAGGCCACGTCCAGAGAAATCTGTTTTCGTTTGGAAACACATTGATTTTCGCAGTTTTTCTCCACCAAAAAACAGTATCGATAACCACATACTTTTGAAAGCAATGATGTGAGGAAACAGGTTTCACTTGACCAAACACCATGGCGTCGATTTCCGTGAACTGCTTCTATGGCTGCAGCGGCAACAAAAGTGCCTCTTGTAAGAAACCTCTTCAAATTTTTTCACTGAAACCTATTTGGTTGTAAAGAGTAGCATCTCTAGTTTTGTTTGATATGCTGTTTTAAATATTTTGTTAATTTTCCGCGCTTTGGCACGCTGATAAACATGAAGTACTCGGATGGGTGCTGTGGAGTGGTTTTCTGACAGACGTTCCAAAAACATGTTCTTTATTTTGAATAACTTACACAGTAACAAATCTGTGTGTCATTTCGCTTCTTTTTAATCGAAATTTTGTTATATTTTTATTTGTTATCACTGTACAATAAGGTGCTATTCATTAACATTCTTAAATGCATTCCTATATATTATTTACAGTGCATTATCACATTGAGAATTAATGGATGCATCCAAAAGCTGAAAAATGTTGCTTTCAGAGGTTTTATATTGAGATGCATTTTGAACTGTTCTGAGTTCAGTGCAGACAGACAGCACACTGGAGGTTAAGTCATTCACTAAATAGGGAGCAAGGGAGCATCCTATATGCTCTCTAAGCAGCTAAGTGCATTCAATACAAACTTCCTATTTAAAGTTCAGTTTCAGGCTGCAGATGATGTTTGGACCACTCAACATGTTTAGCAGACATGAGACAATGGTAATCAGTACATAGATTCGGAATTTTATAATTAAAAGTTTTATTTTAACATGATTGGCAGTGATTGGATGATGCTGGCCATTACTTTGAATCAGAATTATGTATTCATATTTCTAGAAATCAGCTGTAATGTCTGTAACGTCTCAAAAACATGAATAATCAACACTTCTGGACACACAATAAACTATTTGATGAAAAAAATCGGACTTTCTATAGCTTGGTATTTCTTAAAATTTCACAACTTAGTCCCACTGCCCACATGAGGGTGACTCAGTGGTTAGCACTATCACCTCACAGCAAGAAGGTCCCAGGTTCAAGTCCCAGCTCAACTGAGCCTTTCTGTGTGGAGTTTTCTCTTTCTGTGTGGAGTTTGCTCTCCCCGTGTTCATGTGGGTTTTCATCTGGGTGCACTGGTTTCCCCCACATGTCCAAAAACATGCAGGTTAAGTGAATTGGAGACTCTAAATTGCCTCGTAGGTGTGAGTGAGAGTCCCCCAGCTACTGGGGGTTGCATCAGGTAGAGCATCTGGCGTAAGACCAGTGCCAAGTCAAATATGCGGATCATGGATGGTCTGCTGTGGCGACCCCTAATGGGAGCAGCTGAAAGAAGTCGTGCTGTCCACATATGAGGAAGTTTTTTTTTTTTTTTTTGCTTGTTTATTAGGTGCTGCTAGTTACAAATCAAAACACGAAATGGAAAATGCACACAGAAGTCACGCTCGGGTCTCAGGAGGTTAAACAAAACTTTTTATTGAACATTGGTGTCTTTAATCATATTTCTGTTGCCACTGTTTTATGAGAGCAATAAACCACTTTTGGCTGTGAAACCTTTAATGGGTTATTCATTTATTTACTTGCAAAATTTTTGTTGCATTTAGTTATTCCAAACAGAGGACATGGATACACTGATCAACATCAAATCTTACAGAGCACTGTAATCACTATGTGGGTGTGCAGTAAAAGTGTTGGAAAATTCCTTGTCCTAGATGATTTCATGAATATGCTGCTGTACATTTGAGAAGGTTCCTCTCAGGCACTAAAAATCATTTAGAACTGCTCTTCTGAATTTATAGTGCCCTCTTGTGTATTCAAATCAACAAAATTGTGCTGATAACTTGTGTGTAATTGTGTAATTACATAGGTTATGCTTGATAAAGTTGACAATATGTAAGGTCATGTTTTAAAAGTCATAAATGATTTAAACAAAATCTTATTGACACACCTAGAATTCTGCCCATTACCTGCTAATTTCAAAATCTAATTTAAACAGTTTCTTGCTTTGTCAGTTTTTTATAATATGCTGGGTTATGATAGTTATCAGCTTTTTGTTGTACATATAAACTCAGTGTTCAATGTTTAAAGTCAATGTTCATTTTCCTAAAACCATCCTTAAAATGTATAGTTCACCCAAAAATGTAAATTCCCTCATCATTTACTCACCCTCATGCCGTCCCAGATGTGTATGACTTTCTTTCTTCAGCAGAACACAAACAAGGAGTTTTAGAAGAATATTTCAGCTCTGTAGGTTAATTCAATGCAAGTGAAAAGGTTCCAAAATTGTAAAGCTCCAAAAGCACATATAGGAAGTACAAAAGTAATCCATACAACTCCAGTGGTTAAATCTATATATTTAGAAATTATTATGATAGATGTGGGTGAGAAACAGATAAATATTTAAGTCCTTTTTTACCATAAATCTCCACTTTCTCTTTCACATTCTTCTTCTTTTGTTTTTGACGATTCACATTCTATGTGCATATCGCCAGGAGGAGAATTTATAGTAAAAAAGGTCTTAAATATTTATCTGTTTTTCACCCACACCTATCATATAACTTCTGAAGACATGGATTAAACCACTGGAGTCTGCCTTTAAATTATCATTTTTGGGTGAACTATTCCTTTAAGTCTAATAATACTGCATTCAACGTACTTTCTAAGTTTAATTTTATTTTATAACCAACATTTCAAATCATCCCTATCTCACAGGTGTTACAATTGTGGCGGTCTGGACCATCATGCCAAGGAGTGCAAGTTGCCTCCCCAACCCAAAAGATGCCATTTCTGCCAAAGTGTGGCACACATGGTTGCCAACTGCCCAGTGAAAGCTCAGCAGTCCTCGCAGGGATCTCAGGGAAAGTCTTCCTCTGTCACAGGGGAGAAAGCCGAGCACAGTCAATCTCCACCACCCACTGGGAGTGCTGACTGAGAGCGCATGCAATGGTGGGACAAAACTTGAAAGCCAATCATATCACTATACTGGAAAAACAAATGCAAAATTCTATGCTGCTTTTGAACTTCCTCAGGTTTATTAAAGCAACAGATGAGAAGAATGTAACTTTTTTAATGGTGTAACACTCAGGAACAGAGCTGCTCTCAATGAATTAGTTACTGCAGTAGAAGTAACTAATTATTAACATATATATGTTTTTTTTCTGTAATGAACTATACAAATACTTCTTTTACGTCTTTTAGAGTTGGCCAGTATTCTCATACACTGCAAACAAAAAACAAACAAAAAAATACAAACAATTTAATGAGTATTTTTGTCTTGTTTTCCAAGATAATAAGACTTATTTTCAGGGAGTATATAATAAAATACTGTAAACGTATTTTTCTTGCCCCATCAGCCATTTTTTTTTTTTTGGTTTGTTTTGTTTTAGGCATACACCTAAAATTTAGCGAGGGTTATGCTTTAAAGAAAGAAAAAAACTATTTGCTATTTGGGTTAAGAAACAATCAATTTTAAGATGTAATATCTCATCATCTTTTTACACAATGATGAAAACAAAACAAAAATGATGACTAAGAATTTTTATTTTTTTTATTTTGCAGTGTACAAACTAATGTATTGTTACCGAAGACTGTCTTATTGATACATATGAATGTTTTTTGCATTTCCTGATGCTTTTTAGAAAATGTTTTTGATGATGGGATTAAAGGGGTGGGATTAAAGATGAAGTGAGCAATTTCTGCGCTACCAAAAATTGTAAAAATGGTCTGTAATTGGTTGGACAAACAGATAATCAGTTGGTAGATTTGGTTGGTTGATTTTAAACAAACAGGAAATCAACCAACAAATGTTAAGCTGGAATCGAGAGAAGAAAAAAAAAAATTATCTTCGGAAAAAATGACACACTTCAGCTTTAAATTGGGGATTTGGCAACTGCCAATTTTGCAATATAGACTGTCCTGATCAATAGGGACCAAATGAATGTTGAACCACTGACATGCTGTCTTAACCTGCGGCTCATTTTACATTTATCCAAATGTGTCGCTTGGGTGGAAGCTAGATCTGTGATTATCTTTGAACAATAACACACTCGATTAGACATGAAAGTAAATAATCATCACACTTTTATCTCTAAACTGCAGTCTACAGTCGAAATCTCTGGCTTGATATTTGCTCGATATCAGTCTTAAACTGCTGCTGAACTGTATGTTTGCTAATGATGTATTTTGTTATTTGTATTTGACAATTGGCCTCAGAGGTTTTCTTGGAGAGATATGGAAACAAGTTCTATTTATGATCAAATGTTCTCCATTCCTACGTTGATGGTGAAGACATTGGCTCCATTTCCCAGCTGCCTGTATTGTTTTGGAAAAAGGTGCATAGAGACCTAATGAATTTAACAGCCTTTTACTCCCGTTATACAGGAGGAGCTGGAAGACTTTAAAACATATTTAATATATATATATATATATTACCGTTTATGTAAACCTATTATTAAGTCTTTACTCATAGTATTTATTTGTAGCAATGTGTTCTGCATCTTTGCCAGAATGTAAATGAGGCTTATGCTCCTACCTCAATGAATTATTTCCCAAATACCTCAACCATCTTCTCAAGTGCCACAATTCTGTTGATAATTGCTGAGTTGATTAATGTATTTTGTACTTTTTATGTTTTATAGTTGATGTCTTGCCCGATGCAATTTATTTTATTGTGGTTTCTCTCTGTCTGTGCTTTAAGACTGCGCTGTGTCACGCTGTTAAAGATTTATTTTTGATTTATTTTAAAAGCCATTTACTTTACCAGTGTTGAATCATGACTGTGAACTCAGGAAATATTTCAGATCGCTCAGGATTGTGCGGTAGACTTTCAGAGAGAACAGTATTTTTGTTCTTCAAGCCTCCTGTTCAAGGCCTTGTGAAACAAAATGTCACCAAAAATGTGATGACTGTGCTTTTCTGCTCTTGTACATTCATGCAATGAAATTTCTTTTTGAGATTTGTGGATCAAACAGGAATGTGTATCCGAACTAGAATGTTGTGCTCGCCTCTTACAAAACTGAAAACACTGCAGTTATCAAAACCATTCCTTAAAGTTTATGCTTTCATGTTTCCGCATTTTATAACATAAGAAATCATACAAACTTTTGCACCATCTAGACATGTCCGAGCTGGTTTTGCCTATCCTTTTGAACTTTGGAATCACTTGTTATCCATTTGAATGTTATTTGAATTTTTCAATGTTTTTTGTCATCTAATAAATTGTGTGGAATGCTAAAATGTAAGAAATGGACTGGTTGTGTCATAACTCTTTTCTCAGTTTTGACAGTGCATATTTTTGGCAACAATTTCTACGCCAGTTTAGATTTAGGTTCTGTTTTATTGCACCTTCCTTAGTTTAAAAAACAAAACAAAACATGCATTGTGTTTATTACAGACTGGACTAGACTATAGTATACAAGCAGACAATTTGGCAAGGTTCAAGAAAGAGTCTCAAAAGATATGTTTCTCTAAAACAAAAGTGTAATTTATTACGTTTCTGGTCTCAGACAATACTACAGGCATAATGTATCTAGCCTACTCAGTGTATGTAATTTTGTAAACCTCAATCTTTTAATTAATACCTGTTTTAGGTCATTGTTCATTTGATGGAAGGTTGATATAACTGAAGGAGTTCCCATGCTAATGGATTATTATTTTACAGTAGAAAAAAATAACTGCTTAACTATGACATTATGGCTGAAAAACTATGGTAACTTTGAATTATTATTATTATTATTTTTTGACTGAAACTAAACTGCATGAGTTGAAATGGCTGCTGTGGTTACATTGTGAATTTTATGAAGTAATTTGCAATATAACATTTACTGTAACCCTCTATGGACTGAACTCTGTCGCTGTTAATCTCTGTTGAACAAGGAAAATATTTGTGTGCATATTTTGCTAAATTAATGGTGACTTTACAAATCCAACTATGGCGCAGGACCGGCTCGTGAATACTAAATACGTAATGTGACGTTGGACGGCACATGACGAATGACGCTTTGGTGAAGGCTTGGCTCATGAATATTAATTAGATTCCCTGAATGGACTTTCTACGTCACAATTTCCTCATTAATATTCATTACAATTACCTTCGCGGTAGTAGCATTCGTAGTTTGCGACTTGGAGATCGCTTACCACAGACTTTACGGTACCAACATGGCCACCCACTGAATAGTAAACATAGACGTTTGCGCTCTTGTGCTTATTTAAACACTGCAAGACAATGATATTGGACATATCATCACTTTAAAATGAAGCTATCGCGAGTCGCATGGGTTTTATTAAGGGGACATTACGTTTACCGGAGCCCGGGCTTACTGTCATGTAGTGACCGGGTCAGATATGGACCTGTCGTCTTAAAAAACAACTCCTCTGTGTCTGCAATCAAACACAGCACCGCAGTTTATTACAGAAACCATGGGGACCCATCACAAGTTATTCAGTAAGCATGTCATATCCATAGAATAACATTTTCACACATTTATAACGTTAACTACATATTTATGATTGACAGGTTGAAGTCATTTGACCTGCCTCATGTCAGTTCTGAATGTGTCCTGGTGAAAATGCTGGCAGCTCCCATCAACCCCTCTGATTTAAACATGATTCAAGGCAAGAGCAATTGTATATTTCCTCATTTACTGTCTCCCAAAACATGAAAACGTCACATTTCACTCCAAAATACGAAGAAAAGAAAAGAAAAAATTATATTGCTTGCACAAATAATTTTAAAGGCGCACTCAGTAACTTTTGTCTTTGTGTCATCTTGGACTTACACTGACACCTAGTGGCTAGGATGCAGCATCATTTAAAATCAATAGTTTTCAGTTTCAGATGTCATTGTAAAAATGTAGTATTCACAGTCAGACATGATTACTTTAATAAATGAATGAAAGTGTCAAATAACAGGACTTCACTGTGATTAAGCGAGTAGTATTCAGCTGGTCATGTGATTTTAACATGGCAGCCCCCATGTGTGGACCCTCTCCATGTAGAATAAAACAGCTTTTATAAGGTTACTGATATGACTGGAGTCTTCATTTTAATGTGTTCATGATTTCCTACATATATTGCAAAATTACAATTCATGTCTTTAGGAGTTCAACTTGTTTTATGAGGAAAAATTACTGAGTGCACCTTTAATCCTACTTGAGGACCATTCAGATGTTTTTTATTTGTATTTTTATTTTCTTATATTTTCATAACAATTAAACACATTTTACAACCAAATTCTCATTATTATAATTTTTTATTTTATTTCCAATGGTGAACCTCATTACATTCCCTTCTAAACTATTCCTTTTTGCAACAATAAACGAGTTTTCACATGTTTTCTTCACATTTGATAGTAGGAATCATACAAAGATTTGCACCATTAGACATGTCTAAGCTTTTTTTACTATCCTGATGAACTTTGGAATAACTTATTTTAAATTTATGCACACCTAGCCGTGGATTATCCTGCTTATACCATGATCACTTGCCAGCATTGATTAGTTACAGCTGTCATTGATTTTTACAGTGCAAATTTTGACATGTAAGAATAACAATAACGGTTAACTTAAACTACAGGTTCTTAGATGTACTGTAGAGTTCTGCCCAAACCGCAAAAAGGATGCGTGTTATAAAACCGTCTCCATCCATTCAGGGCTTCAGTCAGTGATGTGTGATTGCGGGCTGCCCTCTAGCTGCAAGGCAGTAATATGATGTCTCTCATCTTACAATTTAAACCGCTTGCCTCATCTTGCTGGACAGCAAAAGATGCATTTAATAGGTCCCAGTTACCTTCTCTCCCTATCTGTGCAAAACAGCTGAATGTTTTAAGTAATACAGAGCTTATGAACACTGTTGTCTTTTCCGTGTTTCCTGTAGCACTTCACAGTTGATTTAAAGACGGCACTGTATGACTTAATGATGTTGTTTTATGATGTGATGGTTAATCCCAGCTCTGAGACTATATTTGCATCAGGCGGTCATTTGAACAGAGGCGTAAAGCTCTCGCAACGTGTCATTATGGAGGACAGCAGAGTCGTGGCATTAATATAGAACGGTGATTAAAACTTACTGGAACTATGAGGACATTTTTTTTTTTTTTTTTTTTGTGTGGATTTTTCCTGTTTTTCACCCAATTTGGAATGCCCAATTCCCAGTGCGCTTTTAAGTCCTCGTGGTCGCGTAGTCCTCAATCCGGGTGGCGGAGGACGAATCTCAGTTGCCTCCGCGTCTGAGACCATCAACCCACGCATCTTATCACATGGCTTGTTGAATGCGTTGCCACGGAGACATGGTGCGTGTGGAGGCTTCACGCCATCCACCGCGGCATCCGCGCTCAACTCACCACGCACACCACCGATAACGAACCACATTATAGTGACCACGAGGGGGTTACCCCATGTGACTCTACCCTCCCTAGCAACCGGGCCAATTTGGTTGCTTAGGAGACCTGGCTGGAGTCACTCAGCACGCCGAACTATGTGGACATTAATGGTTTTAATACACGCATTCCAGCCAATCAGAATTGAGTATTCGAACAGACCATGGTATAATAATTATTATACATTAATTATTGTCATATTATGGTGTTATTAGATTCTCATTACAGTAATACAGTATAAAATACAACTATGATGTTCAAATTCTTTGCAATATAAGAACATACTAGATTTTTAAAAAGTTTTCTCATTTTCATCACCTTGGGTAACCTTATTTGTCAATGATCCTTGAATTCAGTGCAAATGTCTTTAACTTTTACCATTTTGCACACTCGTTTACCAACTATCACAGGCACATATGCCATCCTACCTGACCTCCCAGCAGTGGGTGGCAATGAGGGGGTGGGTCAGGTCATGGAGGTGGGCGACAAGGTGAAAACTCTCAAGGTGGGCGACTGGGTGATTCCAAGAGACGCTGGCCTAGGTGAACATTTTATGTACATTTATAAGGCCGGTACATTCAAATTTAACATCAAATTGCTTTTAGTATGTACTTTAGTATGTACATTAATCTGCACAGGTACATGGAGAACAGCAGCTGTGTTGAGAGCTGATGATCTGGTGACATTACCTAAAGACATTCCTCTACTATCTGCAGCCACTTTGGGAGTGAACCCCTGTACGGCTCTGAGAATGCTCTCAGACTTTGAGGAGCTCAAACCAGGTCATTTCTTACCTCAAGTAGGCTGCACTGACTCAGCACTATCCAAACCACTCATTGTGCCTTTGTGTACATATTTTAGGAGACACAGTCATCCAGAATGCAGCTAACAGTGGCGTTGGACAGGCTGTTATTCAGATTGCTGCTGCTAAGGGAATTAATACCATCAATGTCATCAGAGACAGGTAAACATTATCTTAAAGGAAGCATGCTGTAAATGCTGCAAAACACTGAAACAAGGGCTTAAAAAGTTAGGAGGAATACTAGCGTGTTTGACATTTTCAGGCCTGAGTTGCAACAGCTCTCTGACAGATTGAGAGCACTGGGTGCCACACATGTCATTACAGAAGAATCACTAAGACGTCCGGAAATGAAGGCGCTCTTTAAGGTCAGTTTACTTTCTAAAGAGATGACTGAAATGGGTTTTTCAGTGGCTGTTGACAACATACAGTATCAAGAGACTAGTGATGAGCACTTTTGAAACACTACTGCATGAAGCTTTGAATCATTGTTTCGAATCAATGCTTCGGAGCACATATCAAACGCATCTAACGTGATTTCAACTTTGTACATCATACTGTTTCGAAACATTAAGAAATGTTTCGCGGTTAGACGCTGGGGGCGTTAATTCAGGGTTAAACTGTGGGATCAGTGTTAAATGCAGACTAACTGATCTTAAGTCAGTTTAGCAATAACTTAGGTCCATTAAATAAGACCGATTCAAACAAGAGCTGCTGATTTGAATTTAGTTGTTTTACATTTCCTGTCGATCATCTTGAGGTGTGTTCCCACCAGAAAAATTCAAAATGTTTTGTTCATGAAAAAGACATTTGAGAGAGAGAAATAGATATTTTGTGATGTTTAAAGAGATCTGTTTGTTTTACAAAAAGAGATTCTGGAATTTAAACTATCATACATTATTACACCTGCACACTCTCTTTCTATGATGTAAACCCAATTTTGTGCTGATCAAATGCTGCATAGTCTACTGGTTAACACATTTGACCAACAATTTGAGTTCGAGTCCCATACTGATTGAGAAAAAATGATCACTATAATGTTTAGTTTACAAATGTTTATTGTCTGTATAAGCCTGAATATTTAAATTTGATTTTACAAAACAAAATGTTATTTTAGAATGAAAAAATAAAAAGAAAAAAAATAAGTATTGTTTAGTATTTAAAATAATTTAAAAACAGTAATCATAACTATGATTTATGTTATTATTTATCAACTTATATATGAAGGTCTGCGCTACATATTCTGCAAAGATTCAGATCTCTTTATTTTCAGGATATTGTAGATTACCATGAAAAATATATGACAAATACAGGGCAGGAAATAATTTCCAATGCATTGAGTCATTGTAGCTGCTTTTGACTCGAGTCTTCTCATTGCATTTACATGACTGTGACCAGCAGATATCCTCAGCATGCAGTGTTTCAAGCGTTTCGAATCAGTGAATCATTTGCAAAGCAATTGGTTCAATTAATTTAGAAAGCTTTGTTCCTCCCATCGCTACTAGAGACCAGCATGGCCAATATACACTCACTTAGCACTTTATTATGAGTTGCACTATTGTCTTAATAAAGTGCCTGACTGGTCTTCTGCTGTTGTAGCCCATTCAAATAAAGCCTCACTACTTCCCTCATTTAATGTTCATGTGCTTTGTACAGTCGCTGAAATTTTCAAGTGCTGTTTTTATTCTCGTCTGAGGGAAACCAGTAAAGTGTTGAACAGTGATGGCAAACGCGATAACTGGCGTGATGAAGAGACAGGTTTCCTTTTGTGTTTGTTTCGTGGCATATTTCAGAAGATGAAAGACAAACAGAGCAGATTTGCTTGGCGATATTTCCACAGAAGTGCAGCTCCACTGACAGGCTGCGTGTCACTCGTGAGCTGTATTCGTCCAACCATTGTTACTGACACTGCAAATATGCAAATAAGAACGTTAACCCGGAGTTTACGAATATACAGTATGAAACAGGATAACCCGGGATTCTGTTTACCCAGGATTTAGAATGGGTTAACGATTTCAAGTGTGAAAAGCCCTTAAGAGTAAGTGAGAGCTACGTTAAATAGCTGAAATTAAATTAACACTTATTTTCCAAAATATTTACAGATAAAAAGTGAAAAAGTGCCTTTTCAATAGAGCGCATCAGTGCCAGTCCACTTTTTCGGCTGTCTTGGTTCTGGAAGCAAGTTTACCATTCATTTTTAACATAAGGACTTCATAAAATCCTTCATAAAAGAGTTGTAAGCCATGAGCCAAACCAACCAGCTCCGAGGTGAATCACAACATTACAAACTTTGATTTGAAACAAAGAAGTATTGAAAATTAGACAAAAAGATAAAGATACAAGCTGTGTACTTAATGTCTATCATGAGGGAATGAACAACAATCCCAAGAAGCACTGCAAATGACGTAATTGAATTAAAAACATTGGAAAAATGTAAAACTACTGATTTAAAAGTGTTGATTATAAAGATAACCCTTGTGCATCAAAATAAAAAGTTACTCAGAGGTCCTTAGAGGTCAAAAATGTCTGTGTCAAAAAACTGCCATAATAATATTATATATTAATATTATTTTCCACTTTCAATGAATTAATTTTTTTAACCAATATCAGTCCTGATCATAACTACCAAATATTCATTAATTTCCAGGATTTTAACCCTTTAATAGGATCAATTATTGCAGTTTTAATAGGTTTCAATGGGGACATTTTTGTCCTTAAGGTCCTGAGTGTAACTATTTTGTGTACACAGTGTATTATAGATGTATTATAGGAACTGAGGTTGAAATATCAAAATTCCCCCCCAAAAAAACTATTTGGCAGAATTTATGCCACTGGCATTAACACAGCCAAAATGATAGAGAAAACAAAAATGAAAAAGACAAAAATGTCCCGAAGGTCGCACAAGGGTTAAGTAACAAATTAATACATTTTTAGTTTATTGCTAAATATTGAGATATATATAAGTAGTTTGAGAGTGTAGGGAAACTGACTCTATTGCGTCATTCACAGTGCATCATGGGTGCGATTGCTGAAAAGCCCCTTTGCCGTGCTTTGTTGTCTGTGATTGTTTGATTGTTGGATCTCTCTTGAGGATTATGGGTAGAGTAGTTTTTCACCAGGAATTCCACTATTAAACATGATTTTTTTAAAAATCATGCTTCAACAGAAGTATATACCATCGATTAACAACCTCAGAGCTCACGGTAGGTCTCTCTTTTAGAGGTTTATAAGTTATTGTTAATATCAGTTCCCCTATGGAGAAAATAAAGGAGCTTTTTACTTTCGGAACAGACTGTTTTGCTCTTTTGAATTAAGCTAATAGTAGCTTTTTGAGCCAGCACACCTCTGTCACTTGTTGTCCACACAAGCATGTTTATTGGCTCATTCTGTTTATCTCAATGCAGCCAAATATTGGCCAATGAATTGATTAGTTTGGCCTGTCACTAATAGCTTCAACTATATATCTTCTTTCATCTGCTCCTGTTAGGGGTCGCCACAGCGAACCATCTGTGATCCGCATATTTGACTTGACACAGGTTTTACGCCAGATGCCCTTCCTAGCTCAACCATATTTAAATAAGAAAAATGGACATACTGTTGCATTAAAATGACTCTCTGTTTAACATAATATCATGATATCTACTGTTTGCTGTTAACAGTTGTGTCCTCGGCCTAAACTGGCACTGAATGGAGTGGGAGGAAAGAGCGCTACTGAGCTGTTACGAAATTTACAGTAAGTGGTTGTTCGCACGTAAACAGAGCGATCAAAATGACTATTGTTAAATGCTCTTTTCCTAATCATACGGGTCCCTTGACGATCACTATGTGCCCTTTGTGGTTAGGTTGTAAATAATAACAAAATATGTCTTCCTCAGAAGTGGAGGTAGTATGGTGACGTATGGAGGAATGGCCAAACAACCAGTCACTGTTCCTGTGGTGAGTTTGACTCTTCAAGCAGACTCCTTGTTCTCTTTCATCTATTGGATGAACCTTGATACATGACTTTATATAGTGGTGTTAACTTTCTCAGAAGCATTCTGCTAATTTCCCATTTTTACCCGATTTTCAATGTAGACTCTGCATTTTTGAGTCTAGATCATTTTTTATTTTTTTATCATGTCGTAAAATAATTGTGATCATGTCTTCTTTAGAGTGCGCTTATCTTTAAAGATGTGAAAATAAGAGGCTTCTGGGTGACCCAGTGGAAGAGGGACAACAGACATGGTAAGTGTTCCAAAATAGGTATAAATCTAATGTGTGCTCTGTTCATTCAAGTTTTTATTTAGTCATGTTGTATAAGAATCAAAAAGGTTAAATCTAAATTACTAATGGCATCTTTGGCTTCTTTCTATAGATGAAGATGCTTTACGAAACATGCTGGATGAGCTCTGCATCCTTATTCGTGCTGGGAAACTATCAGCTCCAGCTTGCACTGAAGTGAACCTTCAAGACTTCCAAAACGCCCTGGAAAATGCCATGAAGCCATATGTTTCCACCAAACAAGTTTTTGTCATGTGATCTTATCCACATGTCTCAAGTCTTGTGTTTTCTTGAGTTCTTAAACTCTGAATGATGATAATACAGCAACCCCAAACACACAGACAATGAATGTGTTTCCATCGTCAAAGTCCAATAAATTTTATCAGCTTAGGTTTTGCTGCCTTCACCAAAACAGAGGTATTTCGGCATTGACTTTGAATGCGTTGACATTTATTGCTACTTAATATTTGTAAGCACCATTAGGATTATTAGTTCAACAGCTCAGAGGTGAATCTACTTTTACAGTGACCACACACACTGATAACCAGACATGTACAGACAAATTACAGATTGGCCATTTATTTCAATGTTACAAAATGTATTAAATAGCAAATGAAAGCAGTTTACAGTTTTCAAATGTAATGCCCCGTAACAGGGATTTTAATGCTGAAGGTTGCCATGTGGATGGGTTGTTGATCCCAGTGAGTGTTCCTACTGCTGCTCGCTCTATTGTTATTGGTGAGCTGATCAACTGGTAAAAGTTTTTGAAAATCTGGGCACAAAATAGGTGTATCGCCAGTAAAAATATGTCATTGTAATTTGACATTAGATTTCTTGGTGCTAAAGATAAACATTCTGAAGGTGAAAGTTTTGTTTTTAATAATAAATTGCAGCAGTGCTCAGTGCATCATATCATGATCAAGGTGTAAAAAAACGTAAATAATGCTAAATAAAAAATGTATGCATGCGAGCTGTGTGGTGCAAGGTGATCGTCTGTGTTCCACGACTGCTATGGGGTCCATGAATAACGTATAACGTGCGAGGAAGGGCAGCCGGTGGAGTTTCTGGTGCCCCCCTAGGGAATTTGTTCCCTACGCAGAGTGCATAATATGCGTACAGCATATGGAAGGGCCGGTACTGGAAGTGAGTAGTCTAAATGATGAGAGAATTTTCCTTTTTGGGTGAACTATCCCTTTAAGTTGACGGTTAACTATCTTTTTCTACCCACAATTAGAGAAATGCTAATGTATAAATCTGAAAAGAAACATTTTCAACTCAATTCAAATTCATTTGGAAAGTGCTTCACATACAAATTTGGCTCCAAGGGAGGTATACAGGAAATATTCTCTTTTCTCTAACAATGAACAATTGTATTTTTATTAACTAACATTAACAAAGATTAATAAATGCTGTAAACAATATATTGATAATTGTTTGTTCATGATACTTAATGCATTAACTAATGTTAACAAATGAAAACTTATTGTAAAGTGTTACCAATTAACATATGAAAGGCTTACTTATAGATGTCTCTGCATATTGAGCTGGGATAGAAGAGTATCATAACACAGACAAAGTTACATACTTCAGCTTTAAATACTGATGAGAACAGTTCAATTATATGATTCAAACTCCAACTCAAATAAACAATTCTATTAAAAATGAGTCTAGATTGATCAGGTGACAATATCTTGTCACACTACACAGTAGGGACCAAAGGTCTGAGTCCACACTGAAAATCTGAGATTCAAAATCTGATTTAAACATAAAAATAGGATTTTGAAAAATTCAAAAGAAACTTTATGACCTACAATGAATGTAAAATATTTAAGATTCTGCACTATATTTAGGTCACTTATCAAAGCAAATTTATGATAATTACCATGCTTACATCTGTAAAGATGGTCAGATTTCCTTGCTTCCATTAAAGCATGCACACACTTTTTTCAATCTTTTCACTCAAATTTTTATACTGATAATTTATAATGAAAATTCTATTAAATTTGAATTTTCACTTGTGGACTTAAGATTTTTGGAGCCCACTATACTATTTATCATTGTTATCTGAGCAATAAACAGCATTATGATGTGATTAGTTCATCCACAAAAGACTTGGCATCAATGTTAGAAACAGAGTAAACAGCACCGGGCCAGTAGATGACACTCCCTCCTTCAGCACGCAGCTCTCATAGTCATCAAAGTCAACTTCCCGAACTGAGCACACATGATCAATACGGCAGTCAGCGTTGCAGTCTGTGAGGTCGTAACTGACAGAATTGAATTCATAGTACTTCTGTAGGTAACATTTCTCTTTGGATATTTGCTCCATCACACGATGCATGGAGGCAGGAGAGGCGTCGGGCACATGATACGCCTCTGTCAGCCGGTACTCCTTCTCCCAACGCGCACGTGCGATGTTTGCATAAGTCAAGTTCAAGTAGTAGGTTACCACATCCTTTAAAATGTTCATAGAGAAATCACAAAGCACAAAAGAAAAATAATAAGTTTGCAATATATTTTTGTGGCCCCAAAAAGTATTTGGACACTTAAAGGGAAAGTATATCTGAAAACAGATCAATATTTGGGTCCTTTTTTACTATAAATTATCCTCCCTGCCCAGTAGGTGGCAATATGCACTAAAAATGCGAATCGACAAAGACAAAAGAAGAAGAATGTGAAAGAGACAGTGGAGATTTATACTACAAAAGGACTTAAATATTGATCTTTTTCTCACCCACACCTATAATATTGTTTCTGAAAACATGTATTAAACCACTGGAGTCATCTGGATTACTTTTATGTTGCGCTTATGTGACTTTTGGACCTTCAAAGTTCTGGTCACCATTCACTTGCATTGTATGGACCTACAGAGGTGAGATGTTTTTCTAAAAATCTTCATTTGTGTTCAGCAGAAGAGGTTAAGTCACACATCTTGTATGGCACGCAGGTGAGGAAATGATGAGAGAATTTTCATTTTTAGGTGAACTATCCCTTTAAAGCACACTTTAAAACGATTGAGTCATAGCATTAGATAACAAGCAAACACATAAATGTCCAGTCGCTTTTTGGGACACTGTAAATATGATTTTCCTCCAAAAAAATCTTTGTGTCTGGATGTGTCTTACCTTGACCAAAAGTGTTTTGGTGTCATACTCAAAGACCCTAATGCCAGGATTATTTGAACCATCCACGACACCAGGCAGTGTTGTTTTCCAGGGTGTAACTCCTGGAGTCAGGAACATTGCACTTATTGGAGATCCTGTGAAGGTTGTTGTAGGTATTAATGGCTTCTATTTTTTAAGCAATTTGTTAGAGTCATCTCGTAAAACTTTGCGAGATAATGTACTCAGAAAGCATTATGCATTATGTTAATTTATAATGGTTACCCAGCATGTCCGGGTCTCTAGTGAGGGCATTGACACCTTCAAATATACAAGTACCACACCAAAGATCACATCGTAGTTGCGACCCCTCAAAAAGAGGCAACATATGTAACAGAAAGGAAATTGCAGTAGTTTACCCCTGTATTTGAATTTAAATTGAAAGTACCATTTGAACTGTAGAACATGCGGAAGCTGTCAGTGTGGTGATGACCGAAGAACTGGCCCAATATAACATCATGGTGCTTCTTTATAAGGTCTATATAGCGCTTATTGAACTCTTGTCTGAACCAGGGCTTTTGTCGCTTCTTCTCAAAGAAACCAGGAGGGACATGACCAATGAGGTAAACCTTGATAAGAAAGAACAACATAATCTTAAAGAGCAATAATGACACAATACATCGACAAAACTGAATGTTTCGCTTCCTTGTGACATATGTAAGTAAGGGAACCTTTTCATTATTCTTTGCTGCATCGCAAAGCACTTTATCCGCCCAGCTGAACTGGTCTGCAGGGTCTTTGATGTTTTCTGTGAGTTTGTTCTGATCATAATAGAGATTAGTATTTAGGACCACAACTCTGAAGCCAGTTTGATTCAGCAACTTCTCTGTGTAATATCCAGCTGCAAAGGAAAACACAAGGAAATTAACCATACAAGTTATGAAGGCGTGGTTTCTTTATCCAAAAACAATATAATGCTCAAATCCGTTCTTTTTGCATATATTATATTGTATAGTATTGTATTGCATTGTATTGTATTGTATTGTATAAAACAGATAGTTCCAGTCCTGGTTGCTGTTTGCCTTATTGCATAGCATAGCATATTTTCTATTTAATTTTTTTGCTTAACAACATTCAGTTATGCAAAGGACTATATCTTTTAATGGAAGGATAGTATTTAATGAATTTACTTTATAAAATCATGTTTTAATGAACTTTTCTGTCCTTAATATTTTTATCATGTAGTAATTGTTAAAAGCAATGCATGATATGATATGATGTGATGTGATGTGATGTGATGTAATTTAATTACAGCTCTCAGTCACCTCTCGGACAGAGCAACCAAACTCATCATCAATATGTTTTTGACCTGTCATACCTATTTTAAAGGTTTCTTTAGAAGCAGGATCTAGCCAGTCCTGCCACAGGTTTGCGGTATGCTCATAAATGTTGCTTTGTTCAGGTGGCATTTGACTCTTTGGATGGTAGTCATGATTTCCAAGTGCAGAATACACCTTCGTGTCTAAAGAAATACAAACCTTCAATGAATTTCATGAAAAAAACAAAAAAAACAAACAAAAAAAAAAACAATGAAACATCAGTTAAAATATTAATGTAGCCCTTATGGTAACACATACTAGGAAACAGAGCTTTAATGAAGTTGGTGAGGTTGCCGATTATATTCAGGACGGGTGTTTCTCCCAAATGATCATCTGGCACGTGAGGCGTATCATCTCTGTGAAAAAGGGTTCAGACCATTCTTAAGCAAGACCTTAATAAAGTCATACTGGTACTTCATCAAGTTACCAACCATGGCTGGGTCTATGGCGAGGCAAGGGGAGGCATTGTCCCCCTAGTTTTTCCTTCTGCTGCTCCCCCTCCCAGTCGGTCTGCAAAATGACCAAGGGTAACCCTAGTACTGGCCCTAATGCCAACACTGCTAGTCCAAAGTTTTTAATGGTCCAACTCACCTACATATTAATCATATCTAGGCACAATTTATGTTTGTCTACAAAACTATTTTCAAGCAAGAGTATAAGCTTTTCAAACAAAAGGTTTTTAAGATCATAAATATAAATTCAGTCAAGTGTGTCCAAACATTTGACTGGTAGTGTAGTTGAAAACTTTAGGTTACTCACGTAACCCAGGTTCTCTAATAACAGGAGTGAGGTATCTCACTATGGGAAATCGCCTTGGACGTCTTCGATCCTGGAAGCACCAATAACACCACATCTTGTCAGTTGACAGACCAATCACAGCAGTGGCAGCCACTTACCATCATACAGATCTATCTCTGTACCCTGACCTACCTGCTGTTATGGCCAGTCAATGGAGAGCTTGGATGCCGCCCATCTGCACATTTTAATAAGGTTCAGCTCTCCCTGGACAGCAGAGGGGAACTCGTCCATTGTGCTGCTTGGCCAGGGATGAACAGGGAGAATAGCATCATCCTTATCTTCCTTGCCATCATCCTCTGGAAGGCGATCATCATCGTAATCATCCTCGTCCTCTTCCCTGTCCCCCGCCAAAGGAGCAAAGTCAAAGAGGGGAGGCAGATCGGGGGGAATTCGTCCATTATATTGCCCAACCTGCGCTGTTCCTGCAGCTGAGTTGTATGGTCTTTCTCCGCTGGCGACAGGAATAAAAACAGAGTGCAGCCTGCACGTTTCTGACCCTTAAACAGGAGATACATAGCCGGCAGTACCCTTGGGCAAGATCATAGATCCACAAGCACATGGACGGGAGGGATCCCTTCCCTTGGCTCCGCTGCTCGTGAGTTCGCAGTTGCCATAACCGAAAACTTGAGCACAAGAACACTCGATTCTGTGTTAATCCCCGGATCTTTCCTTAATGGGACAAAACCAGCCAATCTGCCACACCACCACAACGTGCAGGAGAGGGAAGAATTTATAACTGCTAAAAACTCAATAGAAATACCTGGGGAAACAATATGAACATAGCAGAAAATTATGGGATTACTTCACGAGGTCTCTCCAGCAGGTAGTGCTCCAATATGTATTCATTCTGAACAGTAGAAAAGTATATTCACTTTGACAGTAAATATACCCACAAAAATAACAGCCCTGCTCTTGGACATACCTGAACGGCCCATCTGACGAACTGTTTAGCGACCACTTCTTGCGAGTCCTGTGAGGATGGCTTACAATAATCTTCACAGGGAAGAGAACGAGAAGTGGGGCTCCCTTATCACTGCTGTGATTGGTCTGTCAACTGACAAGACATGGTGTCATTGGTGCTTCCAGGATCAAAGACGCTCAAGGCAATTTCCCATAGTGAGATACCGAACAGATGTTAGAAAGAGAACCTATTATGTTCATTATGCAATAAATAAGAATTTAATTATGTTAATGTTTAAGCTAAATTAGAAGATAAGTGTTCTGATTGAGTTGTTCAGTTAGTGTTATGAATATGTTAAGATGCCACATACCCGGTCCAAACAATGAAGTCTGGATCAGGTAGAATATCTCTCATGGCATGAACTGATGAGTTTATGAGAGTCCATGATGAGTCACAAAGATAATCTCCAAATTTGCCTGCGTTTGGGGTTGGACGGTTTCCACTTGAGGCGCAAATCGATGCCGAGTTGTCACTCCCTACACCATATGAAGGATCCCAATGGAGGTCTGTGATATGCCAAAACTGACCTTTGGAAAAAACAAAATAAAGACTAAATCAATTAGCAGTTATATTAGCATTAACGATAAGAATAATGGTAATAATTTAAAAAAATAATAAAAAAATAAAAAAATATATAAAAAAAATCAGTTATTGGATATTTAATAGTAATAATTTAAGTAATAATACTAAAAAAACACAATGTATTTCTTTTTATTTATTTATTTTTCATTCCACCATTTTCCATTCATAAAAAATATTACCCAACCGCTGAATTTCTAGTCTTGTTTATTGCAGACTAGCAGTTGTTGCATAACTAACTTATTTATATTTGACTTTTGAATTCACTCTGCATTCACATCAGCTTTACTTTCATGGCTCTTTCTAGTTCAAAACAATACATGGTCTTATGCTATAATGAATGTATAATGAATATATAAAGATTATTCTGTCATACTCTTCAATAAACTTCATTTTTATTTTTAACAAAATTCATTAACACAACTTAAATGTATTGTTTGAGTTATGCCAAAATGTAAGACTCTTGATAAGAAAGGAATCATTCACAGCGAATCCAGAAGTATGCAAAGCAAATACATTTCTGGTTAGTTGGCACTCTTAAGAAGTTTAAGTTAAATCAGAGTTAAATCTAAAGCATTTTGCAGTTAAACATGCCAGCTTTTCAAAGAATTTGAAGACATACCTGTCAAAAACTTGCTTCTACCAGAGACAATGAAAATGTTGAGGAGAATAATCTTCCAAACACATGCCATTGTGAGTTTCACCACAATACATCTGAGAGATTCATGGACTCTGACATGAGGGCTGTTATCTTACATGAACGACATTCAGTCTACAGCTGTCCATAAAATGACAGATAAGATAAGCCAGCTGAAGTTAAGGGAACGATGAAAGCTTTGTCTAATCAATATGACTGCCTCTACAAATAGAAGCTTATCAGTTAAGGAAAACACATGCACATCAGTAGATCCCGAGAGTCTTTCCATATTATTCATGAGAGGAACACTTCCATCCAATCACAGTGCTGCCTCATGCATGAGCTGGCATTACAGCCACAGCAGAGAATTCAAACTTATGGACATAACAGCTGTTCAGGACAGGTGCAAGACTTCAACAGCACTTGCAAAACAGACATGAGAGCGGACTTTTACACTAAACACCGTGATGAGATCTAAATCACTCGTCAGAATGGACCACAGTCCATAAACTGACTAGCGCAAGCATTTCTTGGCTGTAGTTCTGCTACATGCGCTCCAAACCCGCTGTTTATGAGGGGCGGCTGGCTTGACCGCAGGCTGTTAGAGGAAGGTATAGGAAGGTTTAGAGGAAGCTATAGGATTTTATAGCTTATTGTCCGTGTGTCTGATAATGGACCAGATAAGATCAAAATCACTCGTCAAAATGGACCACAGTCCATAAGCGGACCGACACAAGTGTTTCTTGGCTGCAGATATTAAGTAGCTGTTTATGAGGAGAAGCTTGTTGTTTACACTGAGCGCAGATTCCATCATGTTTTCTCCATGTGTCTGATCATAAACTGGATAACACCACGACTTGTTAAAAAAACAGAAGACAATAATGAAAAAGGAAAACTCAATATCATGTCAGCTCTCTTTTTTATTCTTTACAATGTGCGAATGTTTCTGGGATTTATGCCTACATGGTTTATCGGCGTTACATTGTCATGGTTAGTAAGTGATTTTGTCACACTAGAGTCATGTTATCACATAATATGTTTAAGTATTGTGACTATACTTTTGAAAAACCGTGTGTATTTAATCTTTTGTGTATTGGACCCATTTACTTTCATTATATGTGCCGTACTGAACATTATTTTTTTCTTTAGAAAAAAGATCAAAATGATCTTCTGTGGTAATCAACATGCCACAAATGCTGTCAACAGACTTGTATTAAACACGAAACACTCCTTGTAAGAATAAGTATCTATGAATCAATGTAAAGTCTCAAAGCAGTGCTGGTTTTGATAGTAATGTCTGCTCTGCTCTGTTTTCACTTAATTCTCAAAAGTTTGAACAAAACATCCCCATCCCCATCCCTTTTTTATTTATTTATTTATTTTTTTTTATCTCCACTCATAATGTGATGATCAGCTATCTCTGTTGTGAGCGTGTTTCCCATCCCGCCCCTTTCCTACCCCCGTAACCACCACATTTTTACATTTGTTCCCATCTATTCCATATAGGGTGTTTTCAAAGAGTTAATGTAGTTATAAATCTTGGAGAGTCTACCTCCAAGTACAAGCATAAGGTTACAAACAATAATATCAATGTGGGTTTCAGGGGGTACTGAAGGGATGCTTGGAAATCTTTTATGAGTGAAATCCCTTATTTGCAGATAATGAAAAAAAAAGAGCTTTAGGCAGATAAGATGCTTGACATAGTGTTTAGAAATGGGCAAATACATCTATTTACAAATACTTTATTTGTGTTACTCCTAAGAAATGCCAGATTCTCAAAAGCAGATCTGTGATGAGATGGGGGGAACAATGGATTATTAGCTAGAGGGAAAAATATAGACAGTTCATGCAGGCCAAAGGATTACTTAAACTGATTTAGGATCTTCAATGAATGCCGAAGTACAACATTACTCTTTGACACAGACACAGGGAGAGGTAGGGAGTAGGGATGAGTTAGTGTTTTCTCTATTTTTACCCAGATGGGTGTATCAGTGCTATCTGGTAGGAGCCAAGAAGCCATATTACTGATGTTGGCTGCCCAGTAGTAAAAAGTAAAATTAGGACAGGCCAAGCCACCCTTACTTTTGGGCATCTACAAGAAGCCTCTTCGAATTTGAGCTATGTTTTCTTGCCAAATAAAAAAGAAAAGTAAACTGTCCAGGGATTTAAAGAAGGAGTGTTGAAAGAGGCATTGAAAGAGGTAGAGGAGGATGTTTGTCTTTATAGAGTTGAGACTGCCAACCAAGGTGAGTTGAAGGAATTCTCATCATGCTAGATTGTTCGAGGAGAAGGGGCAAAATTAGCTTGAAAATGTTTTGAATATGATACCAAGACATAAAAAGGATTATTGTGCAAGTCTGAAAGACATCTTCTGTTGTAAAGGTGGGCGGTAGCTTATCGGGAATATTCACTTTTACTTAGGTTCAACTTATAGCCTGAGACCCTCCCATAAACATTAAGCAAGGAAAAGACATGAGGAAGTGTACTGTCTGGGCTAGCTATTTATAAGAGAAGGTGCATACAAAGATAGTTTGTGAGTGTCATCTACTCTATTAATACCCTGAATATTCATATTCTGGCGCATAGCTATAGTCAGGGGTACTATAAAGACAGCGAAAAGGAGTGGACTCAGAGGGCAGCCTTGACTTGTACTTCTGTAAATACAGTACCGAATTCACGTAAAGAATAGAAAGTTCCATTCAACATGGGCGTAAGCTTTTTCTGCATCAAGCTTAATAACTGCTTCATGGAAAGAAGAGACGAGTAGTATGTAACATATTTAACGCACAACGTATATTAACTGAGGCTTGTCTTCGTCGAATAAGCCAGTTCGATCAGTCAAAAAGATGGAGTGGAATATATTTTGAAGGCAGAGACTTAACACTTTAGAAATAATTTTAAAATCTATGTTAAGAAGACATATTGGTCTATCTAAGGAGCAGTAGAGTGGGTCCTTCCCTTTTTTTCAATAACAGAGATATGGAAGCCATATTTAGTGTAGAGGGAAGTGTGCCTTTTTCAAATGATTCACAAAACAATGCATGTAAAAGTGGGAATGAGTTTAGTTGAAAATTTCTTATAAAATTCATGTGGGAATCCATCTGGGCCAGGTGTTTTGCCGCTCTGCATGGAGGCTATCGCTGCATCTATTTCTGCTGCCGAGAGTGTTTGCTCAAGGTCAGAGCTAATGGTTAATCTGTGGGACCTTCAGTGTCACAAAAAAATTTACAAAAACCACAGGGTCAAGTTTAGATTCAGAGGTATAAACTGTTTGATAAAAGCATTTCATTTGGTCATAAATAAGATTATTGTCTGAGGTTATCTGGCCCACAGGTATCTTTAAGGCATTAATCATATGTGAGACAGCGTGTTACCGAAGCTGAGAAACTAAGAGCTTACTTGGTTTATTGCCATCCTCATAAAACCAATGATGAGATCTGAGTAGCAACTCCTCAGCACTCTGTGTGGTCAATAAATCAAATTCTGTTTGTATGGTCAGACGCCTCTTAAGTAGTTCAGGTAATGGATTAATTGAAAGTTGCATATCAGTTTGAAGGATAGATGAAGTAAGGTTAGAGATCTTGAGTTTGTTAGTTTTATTTCTGTGAGATGTACTAGAAATTATCTGTCCACGGATAAATGAGGGGAAAAGTTTTTTTTCAGGCAATTAAAATTAATTCAAACATACACTCACTTAGCACTTTATTAGGAACACTAAACTAATATTGGGTAGGGCCTCCCTTTGCTCTCAAAACAGCTTCAGTTCTTCATAGCATGGATTCCACAAGATGTTGGAAACATCTTTTGAGATTCTGGTCCATGTTGACATGATTGCATTACGCAATTTCTGTAGATTTTATGTTGCGAATCTCCCGTTCTACCCAAAGGTGTTCTACTGGATTCAGATCTGTGACTGGGAAGGCCACTGAAGAACAGTGAACTCATTTTCATGTTCATAAAACCAGTTTGAGATGACTTTTGCTTTGTGACATGGTGCATTATCATGTTGGAAGTAGTCATTATAATATGGGTAAATTGTGGCCATGAAGAGATGCACATGTTCAGCAACAATACTCAAATAGGCTGTGGTATTAAAGCAATGACTGACTGGTATTAACAGGCCCAAAGTGTGCCAAGAAAACATTACACCACCGCCACTAGTATGGGCTGTTGACACAAGGGAGGTTGGGTCCATGGATTCATGCTGTTGGGGCCAAATTCTGACCCTACCATCTGTGTACCTCAGCAGGAATTGAGATTCATCAGACCAGGCTACATTTTTCCAGTCTTCAACTGTCCAGTGTTGGTGAGCCTGTGCCCACTGCAGCCACAGCTTTCTGTTATTGGCTGGCAGAAGTGGAACCCAACATGGTCTTCTGCTGTTGTAGCCCATCCGCCTCAAGGTTCGACATGTTGTGCATTCTGAGATGCTATTCTGCTCACTACAATTGTATATCTTGGTTATCTCAGTTACCGCAGCCTTTCTGTCAGCTCAAACCAGTCTGGCCATTCTCTGTTGACCTCTCTCATCAACAAGGCGTTTATGTCTGCAGAACTGCCACTCACTGGATGTTTTTTGTTTTTGGCACCATTCGGAGTAAACTCTAAAGACTGAATCCCAGGAGATCAACAGTTACAGTAATACTCAAACCAGCCCATCTGGCACCAACAATCATGCCACAATCGAAATCACTGAGGTCACATTTTTTCCCCATTCTGATGGTTGATGTGAACATTAACTGAAGCTCCTGACCTGTATCTCCATGATTTTATGCATTGCACTGCTGCCACACTATTGGCTAATCAGATAATCGCATGAATAAGTAGGTGTACATGTGTTCCTAATAAAGTGCTCAGTGAGTGTATTTAAAAAAAATAAAAAATATCAATAATTTGTTAAACAATATAGAGTCAAACCATTTCATATTATTTAATAAAAGGTTAGGCTATAGAATGATGCCTTTTAAATGGGGTTTCTTAACTATTTGAAATCTTTTTCATGACTGAAAATTCAAGGGACATGTTTGTCACCATATTTTGATAATGACCTCTCTGGCTCCTGCACAAATTCACCATTTGTACAGGACAAAGAAAGGCAAATTTTCCCCTCACTGAATGGGAGGATAATAGAGAAAAATAAAGAACAGACGTTGGTCTCTCTTCAATTTTACATTTGTTTTGTGTAAAAAGACAGTTCTACATTAGATTGCCATTGTTTTCTTATGTGGGTTGATGTTGTCAAAGATAAGGACTTTAGCAGATCTAAATGTTCTTCCTCAGTTTTCATAAACAATAACCCTACATTGTTAAAAATTACCATTATATTTTTATTTTCAAAATAAATGTAAAAAAAAACCCTATTTGTTATCTAAGGGCATGAGGTCATGTTTGTTCTTCAGCCAGATCTTATTTATGGCTAGACCTTAAAAATATTAATGACATTTATTAAAACTATTTTAATATACTGTAAATAAACACATATTATTAACAGTGTTTTGTTTTTCATGTTAACATTGTAGTTACTAATATCAAGTTTTATACTAACAAGGAGAGTACCTGCACTTTTTTTCTTCCACTTCAAGCACTGAGCGTACAGCACATGCAGACTTTTAATTTTATTCATAATTTTAATTTGATTAATTGTCCATTTCAGTGAAAAAGCAGTAACAGAGCACACGCTCAAATAAGCATGTGAGCATTTGAAAACATTTGTGTGTCAGCCGGACATTATTGAGTCAGTGCTCGGTACAACCGTAACTGCAGAAACACTGGATTTGTTACATCCTTTTTTTATGTAAGTATCGACTTGGTACCGAAGTACCGGTACTTTTGACATCCATAGCAACTATATGTATAATGATTGTAATTAAGAGATGAGGATCTAAAAGCAGCCTTTATAGAAGGACATGAATATAACATAAGAAAACCAGATACACAACACAAACACACAACCAATACAGCTTTACATGTTTTTTGAGTAATTTGTAAATATAAAACTTAGTGTATGTATGATTTCCTTGACCTTACTGAATAAAATGCACATTTATTTCTCTAATACAATATACAGTATATACTGTATTCTCATAAACCCTCCTGGAAAGCAGGTTTCTAACCTCTACAACTTTCGTTCCTTCACTCTGAGTGCCCTTTGCACCTTTAATAAACGGCTGACCGTCATTGTGCTTTGGCACAGGCCCTCTGAAGTAATAATTAACCTATAATGTGGATGATAATAAGCTCATGATCAAACATGTTTTTTAGGCACTCAGCATGGAAAGAGGATATATTGTAGCTGTAAATTTTTTCAAGCACAATTTAGTGAAAGTGTAAAACTGGAGGTACTGTGATGGAAAATGACTTCTCAGAGTCAAATATCAGAGGATAATCTGTGCTGTTCTGTGAGCTACGACATCTTCAGAGATCCTATAGTTCTCTTATGTAGTCACAGTGTCTGTAGAGCTTGCTTGTTTACAACAGTTCTGGAGAACTAAAGGATTTCAGGAATATCTAGTTTGCAGGAAAAGATTCACAAGTAGTGATCTACTCAGTAATCTGGCACTGAGGAACCTGTGTGAATCATTTCTACTGGAAAGGAATCAGAAAACTTCATCATCATCATCATCATCATCAGGGTCTTAGATGTTCTGCCATGTGCACAGAGAGAAACTCAAACTCTTCTGTCTGGACGATAAACATCCTGTGTGTTTAGTGTGTAGAGATTCAGATAAACATCTTAATCACAAGTTCAGGCCTACTGGTGAAGTTACACCACTTCTAAATGTAACAACAACATCTTTATGTCTCTCCATGTATAAGGTTTGCATCATATTTCTAATGTAGTGGAGCTCACTTTCAATTAATGCTCTTTTTGAAATAATGTGGAGGTTTTGAGATCTGAAAGTTACAGAATGGTGCGCCCAAATCACAAACTTCTGCACTATATGCCATTTTGTTGTGTAAGTAACCCTGAAAATGCAACGAAAAGAAGAGTACTATGAGTACCCAGATTATGTACTTCTTCAACCGAAAAAAAAAAAAAAGAGCGTGGAATGTCGGAGACTTCATTCAGTCGTGACTTGCCATACATAATGAAAGAGGCAAGGTAACCTGGTCGCAATGCTGGCCTTACAAAACAATTGTAATTAATGGTGAATGTGGCAACTAGCGAAATGACAGTGAAGACAGCAACTTACAAATATGAGCTGAATGCATTACTGTACTATCACCCCACACTGTATGAATATGTACATTATTTGAGATATGAGTGTTTAAATTAGTTTGGCTAACATGCTAAAGATAGGCCCCTTTAGCTTACACAGAAAACTCTTTTGCATAACATATTACAATTGAATTCTTATGTTTCACTGATTTAAAATGAATTGTTATCGAATTTGAGGAGGAACTGAAGACCACATTGAAACATTTACAGGAGAAACTGAAGAGTTTTAAGGGAATCAAACATTTGATGATACAGCACAGTACATTAAGGTGAGCATTACATAGGGAAATACTCCATATGAAAATAATATACGTAAAGGAAAAATAATTGAAAAAACAAAAAACAATAAAGAATTTAAAAGAAAAGTACACAAATTGATGTAACTGCAAGCTTGTATTGTAATCAAGACTTAGGCTCAGCAAACCGTGAGAAGCTTGCAGGAGGAGTTTGAGAGGCTTCATCAGTTTCTGCGAGATGAAGAGATGATCAGAATATCTGCACTAAGAGAGGAAGAGGATCAGAAGAGTCACATGATGAAAGAGAGGATTGAACAAATAGACAGAGAGATCAAATCTCTGAACTATACAAAATCCGAACTATAGAGAATGATTTAGGTGCTGCCGACATGACCTTTCTACAGGTGAGAACAAACCTTTACTTCCTTTTTAACCACAACAAAATTATTTAACAAAATTAACCCTTTAAGCTCTGAGGGTGTTTTTAAGGATTTCATGTTTCAGTGGCATACCCAAAATTAAAGGCCTATAACAAAAAACAAGGAGGGGTATCATTTTGATGAAAACTTTTCAAGTTTTTTAATGATATAAATTATGATAAATTCTGGGACTCGCAGCCAAAGAAACTGCTAAAAAATCACTCACAAAAAAAAAAAAAAAACCTTGAGCCAAAAAGTTTTTTTTTTTTACTTCTTTTTCTGATTTGACATTTTATATCTCAGGGTGTTAATAAGGTAGCTCAGAACCCCCACCCCCATCATGTCTCCTGTCACTGAGTAACATTTTGTTTTGTTTTGATCTGACAAAGCCATCAAAAGTTATAGCATTACAAAATACATTTATCCTAGTGTCCAAAAGACACTCCAAACAAATAAACATAATAATTGCACATAAGAACTAATTACACATGCAAATACAACAATGACTAAAGGTATGCTCTCTCTCCAAAGCATGCAGCCATGAGTAACAAGCTCTCATTGAGTTCCATTCTGTGTCATTTGAGCCATCATTGAGTCTGTGTCATGTACTTGGCGCTATCTCCTGGTGACTATATGTAATTAGAGTGAACGATCATCTTTGCCCATATTTGGATGACTTCCACCTCTGTTTGCAGCAGTCTGAATCCTAATACAATTGGTTTAGCGTTCCATGATGCCAGATATTTTATGATATTTTATGTTCCATTTATTTTTCGTGAAGTTATAAGTGACAATGCAGCAAATAAGAAACACCTGTTTACATGTAACATGCTTCAAAGACATAAACTTAGCTATTACTCGCTATGTTTTTGTCTGAGTAAAACAAATAGGCTGTTGGTTGTATTCTATTCTTTGAGAGCTTTCCAACAACATATGACACATGGCTATTTGATCAGTTTGATGTTTTTACCATTAACAATAAAATGTGCAGCGCAAAACTATTAATAAATTATCAAAATGGAACACTTCTGATTTGTCTGAAAATTTCAAAGCACTTGTTAATTTTTGGTCATTATGCCAACATGCATTGTAAAATAGAGCTTCTAAGCTTTCAAATGATACCTATTTTGTGTAGGTCAAGACTGTAGTGCTAAATCATACATCATATACAGCTGTTTGTAAGAAATCAAGTGGTTTTCTGAAACATAAATCATAAATCTAATATATAGATGGAATTTAAGTATTGATTTTGAATTCCACTGTTTAAAGCAGAAGTTAAAATATAACTGTAACAATTAAAATATTGTACAATTATTAAAACAATTTGGCAAACAGAAACAAATACTGCATCCTTTCAGTGACCAGCTTGTTTACAAACAGACACCAAGTTGAATATCAATCCAAAAGCATAACCTGCTGCTGCTGTTACAGGCAGATGGTTTTGAATACAAAATATCCATTTGATCAGTTTTGTCAGGGACGCTCTGAAGATAATCTGACTACATTTTGGTGAAAACTGGACAAAAGTTGTTGGAGAATTATTACTGAAATTACATCTGTCAGTATCGCAGTGGTATACAGTATAATTCTTTAGCTTACACTGAGACCCACTGTCCATTACAAAGGACATCAAATAAAAAATATGTATAAAAAAGATCATGTGTAATAAATGTTACTCTTTTCAATATGATATTATTGTCTTACTATTGTCACATCTCAACTTCACTTTAAAAACTATGTAGTTTTAAGATATAAATATAATAGTTTCAATTATACCTTTTTTTCCTGCCTTGTGTCACATGCTAGCATGCATCCAATCTCATAATCCTTTGCGATTTAGGTGGCATCAAATGACAAAAAACATTTAAAAAAACACCAGAGAAAAGTCATATCCATTGTAATGGATGCATGATCTAAAGTGTTAGTTATCAAAAACCTTATTTTTTCCAATTTCATCATAACATTCCAGCACTGAGCATTTTTCAGATTCTTTTGAAGTTGTTCTTTAATTAAGATATTTGTTCATGTAAATATTTGGCTCATTTCCTCCTTTTATGTTTTGCAGAACTTCAGGTTCTCATTAAAAGTGTGAGTGAGCTGTTGTCTATTAGTCTCTTCTCTGCTGTTGTGTGCTCAATCCTTCTGCTGTCAGGAATAAGAGGCTCAGGACCCAAACGCAGAGTGAAAAATAAAGGTTTATTTAATACAAAAATACAACACAGAAATCCAACATAAAACTCCCACAAGGGGGAAAAAACAAACACAAACTACCTGTAGTAAAGTAAGTAATCCAGGCTGGGGCAGGGGAAACAGGAAACAGGGCCGAGATATGTATGGGAATAAAAAACAGGACCAACAGACCAACAGGACGGGACCGACTGGAACATTAAAAACCGACTGGATACACAAGTACACAAGACTGGAAACAAGACGAATTGGCACTGGACAGTAAACACAAGGAGACTAAAATAGGGAGAGAAATCAAACAGGTTAACAAGACAGGGCAGGTGTGACTAATAAACTAATAATGGGCAAACAAGGAGGCGGGGTATGAGGTAAGACAGAGAGACACGTGGCGATACAGAAACAAAACAAAACCACGTGCTCTCACAAGACAACAAAACACCCGAATGGCATGAGTGCATATCATCAAGACAATAAGGCAATATACGCTCATGCCAACCAACAAACAAGACGAGAGAATGCGTAGCAACAGCAAATAAAGCGATGCCATGCTTTCTCACACTAAACGAAACCTGAGCGTACATGCACGCAACAGGTGACAAAAACAAGACAGGACACCTGTGCACAACATGAAGACAGCTCGCATCCCGGGCACGCAACGCAATGTGAGAGGCGCACCCGTGTTCGCGAGAGACAGGCATAAACTACTGACGCGAGTGCATGCTGCCAAGATGACATAAGCACGATGCACTCACATCAAAACAGACAGTCATGGAGCATGAGTGTCCGGATCCCTACACAGACCGAAACCGAACCAGACAGGAAGTCAGGATCCAGACACCATGCTCCGGACATGAAACATGACAGACCAAAGAGCGCACGGCAGCAAAGGGAATACAACCGTGAGCTCACACAAAGACAGACAACGAAACACAAGACAGACATGGGACTATAATGCCACGGTCCTATCAGACAAAAACCCAGACTGACAGAGTGACAGGACCGTGACATCTGCTTTATCAGGTCATGAATGTTATTCCAGAGCCCAGAGCACACAGCCGGATCCACAGATGCTTTCTGGAACATTGATTAATGTGGCAGAATGTCTGGGAAACTTGAAGTTCAGAGTCTGAGAGAAGATGCAGGAGATTGCTCAAATCAGTGGGCTTTATAAATGAATGATAGTGTTACTAATTATTACTACAAAATGGTTTTAAACACACAAGAAAATTAGTTGTATGCAGGGCCGTTTCTAAGCATAGGTGAACTTGGCGGTTGCCTAGGGTGCCACCTGCTGGGAGGGCACTAAAGAGGAGGCCTCAGCCAAACCATTAGATATCTCGCCTAGGGCGCCAGAATGGTCTGAAACAGTACTGGTTGTGTGTACTGTACACTGCCAATTAAAAGTTTGATGACACACTTGACTGAATTTACAATAGTTTTTCTTGACTTAAAAACCTTTTGATCTAAAGTAGAGGTCGACCGATATTGGATTCTGCTGATAAATCAAAAGTGGGTTAAATACCGATATCTAAGGCGGTGGAAAAAGATTAATAAAATGTTCTTAGTGTTTCCTTAGTGTGACGAGCATCTACAGAGGCAACAAGTGTCCAAATTGAATGAAATCTCAGATACAGTTTATTGTGCAACCAAACTTCCAATAAATTAAGAAAAACAAAGATTTGGATGCTTTCCTGGGTTAGTCTAATATTGCACATTGTGAGAGGGTGTTTAGACCTTTGAACTGTGCCAGTCACAAAAAAACTGTCTATTTGAATGATGCCTTTACAATGTTGTGTATATTAAAAAGAGATAGGGGCTGAGGACTGATACTTAATGTACCCCGTGGTTAATCGATAGCTGACAGACACCTTTTCATTCCAGGATGCCTTCAAGTGCAGTGAAGTGAGGCATATAAAAGCAGGTAAAAGTCAAAGCACAATAATATTCTATTATTGATCAGAATTTGGTCATTTTCCAATAATGTAATCATCATGTAAACGCATTAACCTGTTAACCAATTAAGCCAATATTCAGATTTCTAGAAATCTGAATAAAACAGCTGGATTATGCCTGTAATAATTAATATTTTTGCTCATTTAAACACATTATTCAGAATAGAATTATAAAAATTGTTTATCATTTTTAGTAACTACATAATTCCCATATGTCCATTTGTGTTATTTAATAGTTTTGATAACTTCACTATAATTATATTATTACTAATAAGCTATTTTTATACAGATGTGCTCAAAAGTTTGCATACCCTAGGAGAATTGGTAATATATGTACCATTTTAAAAGAAAACACGAGTGAGCAGGCAAAACACATTTCTTTTATTTCTTATGGGATTCATATTCAACTGTAGGTTATAACTGAATAGCACAATCATAAAACAAAACATGGCAATAAAGAAAAAAATTAAATGACCCCTGTTCAAATGTCTGCATACCCTTAGTTCTTAATACTGTGTATTGCCCCCTTTAGCATCAATGACAGCATGCAGTCTTTTGTAATAGTTGTCTATGAGGCCCCAAATTCTTGCAGGTGGTATAGCTGTCCATTCGTCTTGGCAAAATGCCTCCAGGTCATGCAAAGTCTTTGGTCGTCTTGATTGAACCGCACGTTTGAGATCTCCCCAGAGTGGCTTGATGATGTTAAGGTCAGGAGACTGTGATGGCCACTCCAGAACCTTCACCTTTTTCTGCTGTAACCACTGGAGGGTCAACTTGGCCTTGTGCTTAGGGTCATTGTCGTGCTGGAAAGTCCAAGAGCGTCCCATGCGCAGCTTTCATGCAGAAGAATGCAAACTGTCTGCCAGTATTTTCTTATAACATGCTGCATTCACCTTGCCATCAATTTTCACAAGATTCCCCGTGCATTTAGAGCTCACACACCCCCAAATCATCAGTGAGCCACCACCATGCTTCACAGTGGGGATGGTATTCTTTTCACTATAGGCCTTGTTGACCCCTCTCCAAACATAGCGCTTATTGTTGTGACCATAAAGCTCTATTTTGGTCTTGTCACTCCAAATTACAGTGTGCCAGAAGCTGTGAGGCGTGTCAAGGTGTTGTCGGGCATATTGTAATCAGGCTTTTTTGTGGCATTGGCGCATTAAAGACTTCTTTCTGGCAACTCGACCATACAGCTCATTTTTGTTCAAGTATCATCATATTGTGCTCCTTGAAACAACCACACTGTCTTTTTCCAGAGCAGCCTGTATTTCTCCTGAGGTTACTGTGGGTTTTTCTTTGTATCCCGAACAATTCTTCTGGCAGTTGTGGCTGAAATCTTTCTTGGTCTACCTGACTTTGGCTTGCTATCAAGAGATCCCCGAATTTTCCACTTCTTAATAAGTGATTGAACAGTACTAAATGGCATTTTCAAGGCTTTGGATATCTTTTTATATCCTTTTCCATCTTTATAAAGTTCCATTACCTTGCTACGCAGGTCTTTTGACAGTCCTTTTCTGCTCCCCATGGCTCAGTATCTAGCCTGCTCAGTGCATCCACGTGAGAGCTAACAAACTCATTGACTATTTATACACAGACACTAATTGCAATTTAAAAAGTCACAGGTGTGGGAAATTAACCTTTAATTGCCATTTAAAACTGTGTGTGTCACCTTGTGTGTCTGTAACAAGGCCAAACATTCAAGGGTATGTAAACTTTTGATCAGGGCCATTTGGGTGATTTCTGTTATCATTATGATTTAAAAAGGAGCCAAACAACTATGTGAGAATAAATGGCTTCATATGATCACTATCCTTAAATAAAAGACACAATTTCTGCCAGGGTATGCAAACTTTTGACTGTATAGTGCCTTTAAAAGTAGCTTCTCTAGGCACTTTACATACACTATATTGCCAAAATTATTCGCTCATCTGCCTTTAGATGCATATGAACTTAAGTGACATCCCATTCTTAATCCATACGGTTTAATATGATGTCGGCCCACCCTTTGCAGCTATAACAGCTTCAACTCTTCTGGGAAGGCTTTCCACAAGGTTTAGGAGTGTGTTTATGGGAATTTTTGACCATTCTTCCAGAAGCGCATTTGTGAGGTCAGACACTGATGTTGGACGAGAAGGCTTGGCTCGCAGTCTTCGCTCTAATTCATCCCAAAGGTGCTCTATCGGGTTGAGGTCAGGACTCTGTGCAGGCCAGTCAAGTTCTTCCACACCAAACTCACTCATCCATGTCTTTATGGACCTTGCTTTGTGCACTGGTGTGCAGTCATGTTGGAACAGGAAGGGGCCATCCCCAAACTGTTCCCACAAAGTTGGGAGCATGGAATTGTCCAAAATCTCTTGGTATGCTGAAGCATTCAGAGTTCCTTTCACTGGAACTAAGGGGCCAAGCCCAGCTCCTGAAAAACAACCCCACACCATAATCCCCCCTCCACCAAACTTCACAGTTGGCACAATGCAGTCAGACAAGTACCGTTCTCCTGGCAACCGCCAAACCCAGACTCGTCCATCAGATTGCCAGATGGAGAAGCGTGATTCGTCACTCCAGAGAACGCGTCTCCACTGCTCTAGAGTCCAGTGGCAGCGTGCTATACACCACTGCATCCGACGCTTTGCATTGCACTTGGTGATGTATGGCTTGGATGCAGCTACTCGGCCATGGAAACCCATTCCATGAAGCTCTCTACGCACTGTTCTTGAGCTAATCTGAAGGCCACATGAACTTTGGAGGTCTGTAGCGATTGACTCTGCAGAAAGTTGGCGACCTCTGCGCACTATGCGCCTCAGCGTCCGCTGACCCCGCTCTGTCATTTTACGTGGCCTACCACTTCGTGGCTGAGTTGCTGTCATTCCCAATCGCTTCCACTTTGTTATAATACCACTGACAGTTGACTGTGGAATATTTAATAGCGAGGAAATTTCACGACTGGACTTGTTGCACAGGTGGCATCCTATCACAGTACCACGCTGGAATTCACTGAGCTCCTGAGAGCGGCCCATTCTTTCACAAATGTTTGTAGAAGCAGTCTGCATGCCTAGGTGCTTCATTTTATACACCTGTGTCCATGGAAGTGATTGGAACACCTGAATTCAATTATTTGGATGGGTGAGCGAATACTTTTGGCAATATAGTGTATATACAGTATATATATATATATAAAAGATAGATATAAAAATAAAAAGGATCAAGAAAATAAAATGTACACAATATAAACATGCATATCAAAGATTATGAATAATAAAACAGAATACAAAGATAAAGCAATCAAGTAAAAGCTTTTCTTAAATAATGTTTTAAGATTAGAATTAAATAGACTACATATTAATGCCCCTCTAATATCCCTTGGTGGCATGCACCACAAATGTATTAAATAGTGATTAAATAGTAATAAATAATAAAAAAAAATGCATAGGTGTGTCCAGACTTTTGGTTGGTAGTAAATTGCTTGTGTAATCAAGTCAATCTGAACAAACATGGTAAGGTAAATGTGTGTTGTAATCTGATTTTTGTGTTTTCTAATCAGCTCCTGTCACACTTGACCCCAACACTGCAAACCCTCTGCTTGTCCTGACTGTTGATCTGACTAGTGTGAAATACAGCACTGATATACAACACTATCCAGATAATCCAGAGAGATTCGACAGTTATTACTGTGTGCTGGCTTCTGAGGGCTTTAACTCTGGAACACACTGCTGGGATGTGCAGGTTTGAGTGACCACAGCATCTGACCAGAGAAAAGGAGAGGGTTTCTTTAACACCTGGAGTCTGGCGTGTGCATAATATGACTGATCAGTATACGTCACAGTCACCATTACAGGCCCGCATGCCCTTTACTGTTGCAGAGACTTTAGATGATCAGAGTGCAGCTTGATTGGAACAGAGCAGAGGTCTTTCTCTTATCCTGTAACTGACACACATCTGCTCACTTTCTCAACCACATTTACAGAGGCAGTCTCTCCATTATTTATAGTAGCTGTACACGTTTCCCACTAAGTATCTTATCTGTGAAGTTCAGTATAACAGAGGAGCCCAATTAAAGCTGTTTCTGCTTCTGAATGTAAATTAACTATAAAATTATAAAGGCAGAAATATAATAATGAATAATTTGATTATAAAAGCAACATATATTCAAAGCAATGGTTCAGTTCATAAGCTCAGTCAATGGAAAAGTCCCTTAGGGGAATGTTCTGGTTTTATTTCCCTTACCAAAATGTTTGCATTTGTAATTTGATGCAGGACTCATTTATGTATATGTTTATGCTGTTTTCTGTCTCTGCATCACTATTTGGTGAAAAAGTGTCCATTCATGTCAAACGTAAATTGTTTTAAGTGCATTGTAAATTACTATAAATAGCATTTCAATTTATTTGTAACACTTGCATGGTGCAAACCTTTCCTGGGTTAGTCTAATATTGCACATTATGAAGCTGTCTGATTAAAGCCAACACCATGTTGTGTATTAAGATGAGAATGGGGCCGAGTACTGATCCTTGAGGTACCCCGTGGTTAAACGATAGCTGACAGACACCTTTTCATTCCATGATGCATTGAAGTGCAGTGAAGTGAGACATACAAAAGAAGGTAAAAGTCAATGACTATGTTTACATGTACAATAATATTCTGTGATTATTAAGAATTTGGTCATTTTCCAATTATAGAAGCGTCATGTAAACGCATTAACCTGATAACCAGATTAAGCCAATATTCCAGCTTCTAGAAATCTGAATAAAACAGCTGGTTTATACCTGTAATAATCAGAATTTTGGCTCATATAAATTACAAATTATTCAGAATAGCCACCGTAATGGAACATTCATTTATATCAGCACATATCTAAACAATGCAAATTCTGGGTGATATTAAATAGAGTTGCAGAGTCAAGCTGTAGGAGAAAGGTATACATTTCATCAGTTTGTGTGTTCCCTGTGAATCGAACCCATGATCCTGGCACTGCCAGTGCCATACTCTACTAGTTGATTTACAGGAACATTAATTAGGTTAATAAATAATGACCTACATTTTTTAAGACGTCACACTCTTGGTTATTTTTAAGGTCATTAATAAGAATGAATTAAGTTACTGTCCAAAACAACTTAAATTCAGAGTACTTAAGGGCAAGAGCGAGAATCTCCAGTATTTCCAGAAGACAGTAGCAGGAAAAGAGTGTATGTATGAGTATGTCTGAGTGTATTCAGAATATGCTGGATACATACATGAATATTTCAATAGCTGTGGAGCATGTAAACATTGACTAGAAAAAGGGCTTAAGCAGAATATGGACCTTAATCAGAAAATGTGCATGTAAATGTGGTCATAAAGAGGCCTGAAAACATTACAAGTAGGCTGGGGTCTTAGATTCATGTATTGACTGGTTCTGAGGTGACAGAAAATGTACAGTTATTTGGAAAAGTGGTGTGTTTCAGGTGTATTAACCCTTAATACAAATATTTTCAGTTTTATTTAAGAAATCATTGGCATAACACAAAATGTGAAATAAGCTCATCACATTCTACTTTTTAAGCAGATAGATAAACAAGTAATACTGAAGATGAATACATCTGAGAATGTACATAAACCAATGCACACAATCAACAGTTATCACCTGCTTAACCCGTGAAAACGGGTATAAATGATTTATTAGGTCTTTCCCATGTGAGCGATGCAGGAGTAACATTTGGCTTGAAGATCGGTTCACCATTATCTGCTGTTAAGTGGAAAAAGTTTTGAAACTTATTGAAATTATCTCATTTCAGCAAGAATGGCTATTGTGATCTAATTCATCCACCAACTTAGCAAACAACACAACATTCGTTTTTGAGCAAATGGTACAAAAGTTACATTTACATGCACAGCAAAATGCTGATAATAACTATCAAAAATTAGATGATTAAAAAATCATTCAATGCAAGAAAATCAACATGTAAACACAAATTCACATGTTTGAAATCATCCGGTTTTTCTCCGCTTTTGATGTCAAAACGTAAACAGTGCACATTGCGCACACTGAAAAAGCTGGTTAGAAAGCTGGTAAAGGTGTTTACATGCCACTAAAAATCAGGGTAATGGGCAAAAATCTGTGTGTGCCGACTGGGTTGTGCTACCTTACACCGATAAAGAAAAACCGTTTGACCATACACGTTGTTGGCTTTTTAAGCATAATCTATGTAAGATTGTGCATGTAAACGCACTCGTTATTATTAATAGTAAAAGTATGTGAACCTTTAGGATAATGGCCTCTTGAATTAAGAGTAATTGGTGTATTGTGTTCCAATCAGTTAGGCTATGTCCACACTAACACGTTTTCATTTGAAAACACATTAATTTCGCTACGTTTTGACCTTCCGTCCACACCGAGACGGTGTTTTTATTCAGTGAAAACTGAGCTTTTCGAAAACGCTCTCCTAAGTGGATAAATTATTAAACAGCATCTTCACATTGTAGTGTGGACAGGGAAAACTGAGATATTCAAAAACGATGACATATTTGTTGTCAAGTGACAGCCAAGTGATCCATTCAACCCAAAACAATCAAGATGGAGGCACATGTTGTAGCAGCATTGTTGTACCTGTCATTCACTTTGATAATATTATTAAAGATAAAGCATTGTTACTTTGTACAACCTTCACATTACATTCCTTCAAAAGCGACAGGAAGTTTACTCGGAATTGCTGTCCGGTGACGGAACGAGGACAATTGCATTTCAGACCGTACATGGAAATGACGCAGGGCCATGCTTCTTCCATTTTATTTCCCGCATGCACAGTAAAGGATTTAAGCGTTTTCAGACAGTTCAGTGCAGACGAGCAACTTTTGGAAAACGGCTGAAAACGGCAGTGTGGACAGAGATTATTTCAAAAACGCTGTTTTCATATATATATATATCCGGAACAATATAGGGTGCAGGCTTCCCAGAATTCTGTCCAATAGACAGTGCAATGCACTGATAAAAACAAGATTTCAAAGGATCTCAGAAAAATAGTTGAAACTTGTATGACTTGTTAGCAGTGTCTAAAATTAATTAACACTTGCCAAGTACCAAATGTGACTAAAAATTCATTCTAAGTTTAAAAGTGTACTTAAATATAGTTTTTTAAAATGATTAAAAAAGGTATTGCTTTGTCATTATATAAAAATAAAGCCAAACACAGTTTAATGGCCGGTAAGATCATATCACACTTTAGGTGCCATTCAAGCATAAATTCATATTAAAAAATGTTTGTAATCGAAACAGTAACAGTTGTCCGATTTACAAAAATCTGTAGCAATAGTTTTTCATAAGCCAGTGGCTCATTGTGTACAGCATTTGTATCATACAAGCTAAATTACTTTCATTTTTAATTCAATCTAATAAAATATTAATAGTCAGTAATGTTCTAAATAATTCAGAAATAAAACAATATGAAATAATAATGTATCTCCACTTCAGCTGTGACTTTTTAGTTGTGTAATTGTCCAGTAGCTTTGGCAAAGCTGATGTCTCTGAACAGCCACAAGGGGGTGGCAGATGTTTAAAACTGACAGTGGTAGCTGTTCGCTGTAGACTGAGGGGAGGCAGGCTCCATGTGTTTGAGGTGACATGCGTGACAGAGCAGACGTCCTTCCAGAGGATAGCAGCGGTGACCCTCCTCATCATTCAGCTCTATATGACAGTCCTGGAGGGAAAAGTTTCACATAATCACAAGACATTTAAGGTAATACTCCTCTGTTTGTTAATGTCACATGTCAAGGCATTCCAGTACTTCGGCCCGAAGGGCAATGATGATATTTTTACAACAACAGAGACTTCTTTTCTTCGCACTAACTACTGAGAATGACATTACATTAGATGCCTGTAAAACCCATAAGCAATTTTATCACACTAAATTCATGTAGAACAGAGATTTTATCACACTAGAGTCTTGTTAACATGAACAATGTTTTTGTCTTGTGGCTATACCTTAATGTATTTTAATGTTTATAGACTGGCTCCACTCACTTCCATTGCAGGTACCTTGATTCAGCTAAACTTGTATTAAACCTGGAACATTCATTTAATACAACATCCTTATGATGTTATTAGTACCCAGTGAAAGCTTTCATATTGTATGAGACAACATTTTTCTTAGTGCAACATTGTTGGTATGTCCTTTAGATTTCTTTGTATTTATTTCTGAGAGTGAAAACTGATAAAGTTGTTAGCAAATGAAGTGTTCACATTTTCAGGAATGTTTAGCTAGCCTAAATATCATTCTGATCACATAAAGAAAACTGGAAATGTTCACAACCACAATGAAGCTAATGTTTTGAAGCTTTTGCATGATGCTGCATCTTTGCTGTTAGGTGTGAACACAACATAAATATGAAATTACTGAGTGCAAGTTTAACTTACCTCACAATGATAGCACTCTACGTGGTAGTCCTTGTCCATGGAGACCACACGAATGGTTTCATCTGACCCCTAAGAAGGGTAAACAACCAGTTAGAAGGGGACACACATCTGGAAAAACACTCGTACACATGGCAGAGGCCCAGCCTTTTTAAAGTGGCTTTTCACAACACAATCAATGACATGGCTGTGGTATAAACACTGGTATAAAACACAGTGAAATAAAAATCTCTCTCTGCTCAGATGGCTAAAAAGCAGGAGTAACCGTTTCATCAACTGCCTACACTCAAACTACAACTATTGAAATTGGTCCTTTATCAAGAATTTTACTAAAGCTACCCAGCGAAGAGTTTTTTTTCCCTTTTCTTGTCAATATTGTTATATGATTAAAATTGGAATCAGACCATAAAACATAAACAGGCTTCCCTAACAAAAAGTACTCTGGTGGATCAATTAAGTGGACGAAAAAAAGAAAAATGCATTTAAATGCAATTCACACAAAACAATGACTTGAATACACTTCTACTATTATGAACATGTTTTTAATTTCTGAGTTCAAAGTCATTTAGAATTTTTTTATGGGGGTTTAGTAAAAAATGTCTAAGTGGTGTCACCGTCAGGAGACGGTAAAAAACAAAAAATGGAATATGAAATAAGTAACGTTGAAATTCATGAAAATTCAAGATATTTGTAGAAAATGTTTTTTACCATTAAAAATATATTTGAAAACTGTTTTTGAAATGAACGAGTAAGTTGCGTACACTCATGAGTATTCAAGGTGCACGGAAAGTATTTTAATACCGGTTACCTAATAGTTACACCAGGTGCAATTTTTTAAAGCTGCACTACGTAACTGTGCTCTCCAACGCCATCTGTGGTTGAAACTTAAATTGTAAGCAATTTGCGGAAGAACACTAAATGTTATTCGAGTTTCGGTACTACTGCTCTGGCGGATGAATCTCATGATTTGAGCTTATTGCCTGTGTGTGATCATGACTGAAGATATTCAGAGCCGGAGTCATAACGTGCTATTTTCATGTTGATATGTTATACGATTAAACATTTCAAACTGAAATATTACTTGCTTTGATAAAGAAACAATCGTATTTCACATATTTTGAATGAATTAATTTTACACTTATAGCGCTCTTTTTTGCATGGTTACTCACCTCAATCTGGGTGGTGGAGGATAAGTCTCAGTTGCCTCCACTTCTGAGACAGTCAATCCACGCATCTTATCACGTGGCTCGTTGTGCATGACACCGTGGAGACCCCCAGCATGCAGGGGTGATCCATGCACAACTTACCATGTGCCCCATTGAGAGCGAGAACCACCAATCGTGACCTATGAGGTTACCCCATGTGACTCTACCCTCCCTAGCAATCGGGCTAATTTGGTTGCTTAGGAGACCTGGCTGGAGTCACTCAGCACACCCTGGACTCGAACTCACGACTCCAGGGGTGGTAGTCAGCGTCAGTACTCGCGGAGCTAGTATAAAGAACAGGGGACTCAATCACTACCAGTATATTTTAATATAATTTTTCAAGTGTTTGATCTACTATTAAGGTTTGTATTGTACTAAACGTATCCATTTAAAAGGTGATACTCGTGATATGGCTGATACGAGTTCAGTGAAAGACTTCATATTGTACAGCCTCAGTTTATAATGCAAGTGAACCGTAATAATAAAATAGTATGTCTATGAATGCACACACAGTAAACTACAGTTAAAAACATTAACGAGGATTCAATAATGATGGGTATAACATACTTTAAAACATGAAAATTATGCTTAAATGCAATATAACAGTTGTCAATTTCAGAAGTCATAAATATTAGTAAACGTGTAACAGTAACTCCCGACAGCATAGATACATCGCGATTGGTTAACTCACGAGTATTCTTCAATTCATACAAGCATGACAAGCAATATTAGCTTCAACAACCCTACCAGACAACATATCCAAGCACTATAGCAGGTAAACATCACCAAACGGATAACAGATAAACATTTATCCAGACTGTTGCGATGTGAGTGTGACTGACTGAACTGATCAGCGTCCGCAGCAGGAACATGAGAAAGCCGGCACTTCTTTCCTGTGTTTATGGACATGACGTAATGGTCACAGAAACCCAGACTTGATGTTGAACCCGAAGGTAGGTGTTTACTGACACACACAACACAAACAGTGAAAACAGGTGAGTGGTGAAGAAGCAGATCTGTGCAGATGTGATGAACTGAAACCTGATGATGGTTCGTGTTGATGCAGGTAGTGATAATCCTTGGGGTGACAAACACACAGTGGAAGGTAGACGTGGGAGTGGAGGCTTGGAGAGATCGTTGGAGTTACGGTGGAGAGGAATCGAGGAGAGGTCGCAGATAAGTTACTCTGTATTCTGAGTTGAGACCAGATGAGTGATGGGAGAATGGGGTTTAAGTAGAGGAGCTGATTGACGTGGTGATGAGAGGCAGGTGAAGGTGATCAGTATTCAGGAGAGAGGGAGGGTTGTGTGTATGTGGCAGGAGGGTCAGTTGGATTCGTGACAGTAATGACGCAAGGATGTACGTCATAAGCCAGAGATTTCGCACCAAATCCGACCTGACAGCTCAAAATACAAATCATTTTTATAGGCTTACCACAGTGAATCGGGGTAAGGCAAGGACATTGTTTTGAACACATGGCAATTTGTTAATTTTTAAACAAAATTTTTTTATATAGTGTAGCTTTAAAATCATTTAAGTTTAAAAAAGAAAAAAATTTGTAGAACATGTTTTTTATTCAAAAATGTATGAAACCAACATGCACACAAAAATGACATTCCTACGAACTTGGAGCGTGTGTTTTTAAACTAGATATTTTTAAAGATTTCACATTTTATCATTATCTCTGGCAACCTTGTTTATCAACAAACCCTTTATATTGTTGGGTACATTGTTTTACCCACTTGAGTTATTAAAACAGCATACAGTTGCCTCTGGACTTATTAATTCAGAAGAGCATTTATTGATTATCCACTGAACATAGATACACCAAGGTTTAACAATGTAAAATATTTTGCACAAGGTGAAATTTTTTCCAACCTGGCCCAAGACCAAAAAAAGAGTTTGAAAGCCCTGCCATACAGCTTTGAAGAGTGTTAATGTTACACTCAGCTGTGATCTGAGAGGAGGGCATGAAATTCCTGTGGAGTTTCTAATAAGCAACTCTATACAGGTGCAGGATAAACTGTGCTGTTGCTCTGAAGTAAACCCTCTCTTGATCGTGATGGAGTGCAGCATTCCTCTCAGGTCATCTCTAATTATAGACAGTTGGGGGCTCGACCTAAAAATTGTGCACACCGAGAGAGTTTTGTCTTGGTTTAATAAATTACGCATGCCTCAGTTCAACAGTAATCACTCTTTTTATCAGTGCTAACAACTCATCTTCAACAGGTCTAAAGAAGGGTTAAACTGTTCTGTGATGACCTCAATGTTCTGGACAGTTCATGTGATTTTTCCTTCTAAAAGTACCGGTATACTTAGTAGTAGAAAGAGCCCTTGTTCTATTTGGTTAATTGTCTTATAACAAACAACGAAACAACATGATGACAAGAGCTGATTAGTATTGCTGGCAGTGTTGTTTGACTGTGACGTGTGTCTCTAATACACAGAAAGCTGATTCAATAATATCACATGCTAAAAATGCAGCTTAACAAAATACCCCTTGTAGTTTCAATAAACCAGCTCGGTCTCATGACAAGTTGTAATAAAAGTATGAGATGGCGAAATTGTAAGAACTCTTATGAGCTGGCTCATACAAAAATATAAAACTTTTACACACATAGAGAAAAATAAAGAATTAACAAATTATGTTATCATAATTTGTCCCAAGTTTAACTCCTTTGTATTGCATAAATAAATATAGTATAAAAACCAAATTATTTCACAGATGTTTCTTTTCTTAAAATAAAGTGTTGGATAGGAACCTAGCTAACATTTTAAAACATATATTGTATCGATTTGAAATTTTGTTTGTTGGCCTCTATGGGAATTAAAGACGTCACTTTTCGTTTGAGCGGAGTTGAACAATATCTTATGATTTCACCATCTTGAACAAATTATTATGAGTTGTCATGAGACTTTGAGGGGAATTCACTAAGAAAATATTGCACCCGGTAAAAGCGCTGGTTATTTGCACGTGCTGTTTGTACAGGTTTAGCACCCGATTCACGAAAGGAATTATCCAGATTAGGCAACGGTGCAAACACACCCACAAAAAATATAGTGGAGGATGCAGCAGACCACTGTTATCTGACACATATTAGCAGGACTGAACAGCATCACTCCACTACTATTATACAGACACCTGAATCATCTCTTTAACATGGCGAAGGTGCGCTTGACTACCAGGGTTCCCACTCTTTCAAAGGCACAGTCTTCCAGGACATTTTCAGGACATTTTATGTGCCAAACAGGTGTAATATTTAAGAAAAAACACACAAGAGGTTATGACGTGTATTGTGGTTATTGGGTGGTTATTTTTTTATTTATTTACAAATGCTCTGCAAGTCGGTTTCACTGAAAAGAGCCAGTTCAAAAGAATGTTTCGTTGGCAAAGTGAGAAACACAGGACACATGGTGAGGCAGTGTGAAGCAGGAAGAAGAGGTCCTGCAACAGATACTGCCTGCCAACATTAGATCTGCTCAAGGCCAGAACCATTGACAACAACTCAAAGCAGTACGCATCAGAGGAGGCATCATCATTGGGCTCCAAGTTTGCGTATTCCTTGCTGAAGATGGCATGCTCCCATTCCTCTCGCACACACGTGACCTCCTTTTATAAATTTAACTGACCTGTCAAATTTCTGTATTCAACAGTTTTGTTTAATCATCAAAATGGTGTCTAATAAAATGAATTCATTAAAACTTTATTTAAATAAAATTTATTTATTTTACATTTATTTTCAAAATAACATTGCATTATATGAAAGTGTTCATTTTGAAGTGTGCAGCACACGCAGATTATATATTTATTTAAATCATAGCATTCTGTGGTTTAATGGACCCTTTTCACAGACTGTGATGGCACGTTTCTGCCTTATTTAGTAGCGTTCCAACTGTCGTCATTATCTAAAGTTCAAAACTCATTATCTAAAGTTTACAACTCAAATGTTTTTGTAGTTAACTCTACAGCCATCAAATATATTTTTTTTATAAATCATATTTTGCACTATATCGATACTTGCACTAAACTATTTCATCGGCAAAGCAGAGATGATAGCAGATGAGCAGAGAATGTATGTGACAGGGCTTTGTTTATGACAGTAAACCAATGATGTTGTTTCACAATACGCAACTGCCAACAGTGACAAAATGATACAAATGTGTATTTGACACCTATTCAAGTCCCGATCATTACCATGTTTTTGTATGTGTAACAAAAACTTTTTTAGCAGCACAGTCAAACTGTTTTTTTACACTAAAATATTTTCTAGGACAAATAACTATTTTCCAGGACATTTAGGTATTTTTCTCATTTTCCATGACTTGAAAACTGCATTGAAAAATTCCAGGTATTCTAAGATGCGTGGAAACCCTGGACTGTGCAGCGCATCTGGATATATGCCAGGTTATAACGCTCTTCACCATCATTTGATCATTATTTGATTAATTATTGCTGATATGATTGAAAGAAAATGTACACAAATAACTTTTAAATAAAATTCATTTTACTGCCTGCATTCATTTTTCAGTTCTGCCCACAAATTTTCTATTGGATACAATACCTTGACTTTGTTGTCCTTAAGCCATTTTCCCACAATTTTTGGAGATATGCTTGGGGTCATTGTCCATTTGGAAGACCCATTTGCGACCGAGTTTTAACTTCCTGGCTGATGTCTTTAGATGTTGCTTAAATATATCCACATAATTTTTCTTCCTCATAATGCCATCTATTTTGTGAAGTGCATCAGTCCCTCCTGCAGCAAAGCACCCCCACAACATGATGCTGCCACCCCCATGCTTCACGGTTGGGATGGTGTTCTTCAGCTTGCAAGCCTCACCCTTTTTCCTCCAAACATATCAATGGTCATTACGGCCAAACAGTTAAATTTTCGTTTCATCAAACCAGAAGACATTTCTCCAAAATGTAAGATCTTTGTCCCCATGTGCACTTGCAAACTGTAGTCTGGCTTTTTTATGGGGGTTTTGGAGTAGTGGCTTCTTCCTTGCTGAGCAACCTTTCAGGTTATGTCGATTTTAGAACTCATTTTACTGTGGATATAGATACTTGTCTACCTGTTTCCTCCAGCATCTTCACAAGGTTCTTTGCTGTTGTTCTAAGATTGATTTGCACGTTTTGCCCCAAACTGCGTTCATCTCTGGGAGACAGAATGCGTCTCCTTCCTGAGCGGTGTAATAGCTGTGTGGTCCCATGGTGTTTATACTTGCGCACTATTGTTTGTACAGATGAACGTGGAACATTCAGGCGTTTGGAAATTGCACCAAAGGATGAACCAGACTTGTTGAGGTCCACAATTTTTTTTCTGAGGTCTTTGCTGATTTCTTTTGATTTTCCCATGATGTCAAGCAAAGAGACATGGAGTTTGAAGGTAGGCCATAAAATACATCCACAGGTACACCTCCAATTGATTCCAATTAGCCTATCAGAAGCTAATTGGCTAATTGCCTAAAGCTTGACATAATTTTCTGGAATTTTCCAAGCTGCTTAAAGGCACAGTTAACTTAGTGTATGTAAACTTCTGACCCATTGGAACTGTGATATAGTCAATTAAAAGTGAAACAATCTGTCTGTAAACAATTGTTGGAAAAATTACTTGTGTCATGCACAAAGCAGATGGCTTAAACGACTTGCCAAAACTATAGTTTGCTAATATTAAATCTGTGGAGTGGGTAAAAAATTTGTTTTAATGACTTCAACCTAAGTGTATGTAAACTTCTGACTTCAATATACTAATATATATACTATATATATATATATATATATATATATATATATATATATATATATATATATATATATATATATATGAAAGTGTTTATTTTAGATGATATGTAAAATCATTTTTAATCACCTTTTTGCCTTTTAATCTCTAATTCATTTTAAATGGTCTTGGGGTGTGACAAAATATATTTTATAATATTTAAAAAAGTACAAACATTTCATGTAGTCTCTGAATATAGGTCATGAAACCTGCATGTGTAATAGTTATTAGCAAAAAGCTGTTTAAAATAATTTTAGATGGGTTTAACATGTCACAATGCAGGACATGTTTGAGGACAACTTCCCATGAGTATTTCATATCCAGTACCCCTATACAGTACAGACTAAACTAATCTTTGATGTGTGATATGGGTCTCACCTCAGAGGGCAGAATTGGCTGATTACATGCTGCACATTTCGGTGCAAGAACTCTAAAGATAAGAGACAAAAAAAAAAAATCACAAAGATCATACACTAAATGGATTCTCAAAACATTAAAGGTATCCATATACAGGATTTGTTACCTGGAGTACAAAAACATTTAAAGGTCCCAAAACTTTTTGGACACTTAAATCACACTAAATGTTTGAATGTCATCAATGCATAACAAAACATTAAACCAAGTGGCATCTGCAAACAAATTATACTAGAGAAGGCTTGTCTGAACCATTTTTGCAATGATTTTTAAGTTACTGGTGTCACAGTGATTTTTAGTGGCTTTATGAAGCCAGTTCCCCTCAAGTTCACACAGGTAATGTTTGACAACTTGAAAGTGTCCAAATCCTTTTAAACTTAATTTTGAACAGTATATATATATAAATATGGTCTTACAATATATATACAAATGTGGTCTTCTGCTGTTGTAGCCCATCTGCCTCAAGGTTCGACGTGTTGTGCATTCTGAGATGCTATTCTGCTCACTACAATTGTACAGAGTGGTCATCTGAGTTACCGTATGCCTTTCTGTCAGCTCGAACCAGTCTGGTCATTCTCCGTTGACCTCTCTCATCAACAAGGTGTTTCCGTCCGCAGAACTGCTGCTCACTGGATGTTTTTTGTTTTTGGCACCATTCTGAGTAAATTCTAGAGACTGTTGTGCGTGAAAATCTCAGGAGATCAGAAGTTACAGAAATACTCAAACCAGCCCATCTAGCACCAACAATCACGCCACAGTCGAAATCACTGAGATCAAATTTTTTCCTTAATTTTCCTTTTTCTTTTTTTTTTAAATGTTCTGCTTAAAGTGTACCTTTGTTCTTTCTCTAAAATAAATCTGAGCGTTCATCTGGGGAGAGAGGAAGCAGTAAGGGTTCCCCGGCAGCAGCGCATCCCCATATGTTGCTCACCAAGATGGGGCCTCAAGATTATCCGTGGGGCATACCTTGAGCTCTTCGAGCACACAGCCGAAGCTCTGAAATGGCTGCCGGAACAGTGGGAGGTCCATCTTCTGCCGCTGCTGTCCGAGGAAGCCCAGATTGCAGCGCAACAGCTTCCAGTCATAACCTCCTGGACTACTCGGTGCTGAAGAAGTCCATCTTGCAACGGGTCAGCCGCAGCCCACAAAAACACTGCCAACGCTTCCGCTCCTTGACGCTGAGCAAGGTTGACCACCCGTTTGCTTTTGCAAAGCAGCTCCGTGATGCCTGCCGGTGGTGGGTGCTGGTCAAGGAGGATAGCGAAGCTGAGGATGCCATCAATCTGGTGGTGCTGGAGCAGTTCGTCTCCCAGTTGCCAAAGAGTCCAGTGCCGAAGTAGGTCCAGTGCCACAGATGGCGGAAGACCATCTGACAGCGTATCCAGAGGCTGGCACGCCACATGCCCTTTCACCCTCTAATGTCTCCTACCCTGTTCTCTCAACCCCCCCTCCATCCTGTTCAGTTTCCCTGGAAACAGGGGAACATTCCCCCAAGACTGGCTACCCAGTCATGGGGGGTTCTTTGCTCCAACAAACCCCGTCTCTCCCCTCTCTTCCTCTCAGGTGAAGAAGTCTGCTGCCACGAGTGTGGGCGGGAGGCCTGGGCTGGTGAGTTACGGTGAGCCAGGTCATGTCTGAGAGCAGTGCCCGGTAATGGAGGTGGGGGCCTTGATCTGGATCCCCTACACCCCACAGACCACCCCCGATCAAGCAGGGATGTACCAAATTCTGGTGAGTATTAGGGGGGGGGTATATACCAAGCCTTGGTGGATTCAGGCTGTAATCAAAACTCCATTCATCAATGCTTGGTTTAAAACGGGGCATTGGAGGCAAATAATCGGGTGAAGGTGAGGTACGTGCATGGGGATATTCATGATTATCCTACAGTGACCGTCACGGTAATATTCCAGGGACAAAAGCATAATATTGAGGCGGTGGTTAGTCCTCGCCTCACCAATCCGCTAATTTTGGGAACTAATTGGCCGGCTTTTCATTCATTATTGAAGGGATTGTGTGCGGATGGGTCCTTTGAGAAAGTGAACTGGTGTGGGATGGGCGAAGCGCTGGCTGGGGAGGCATGGCCTGGGCTGTCTGCGGGAAGGGGAGGTGTCATCCTAGAGCAGTCACGAGACAAAACTCTGAGGCACACGTTTTACCAAGTGATAGTGATTGATGGTCAAGGTCTTCAGCCAGGTGTCACACTCAAATATCCATATTTTTCAATTATAAAAGATCGGTTGTAATGAGTGACACAGGACACTCGCATGAAGGAAGATACGACCCAGTTGTTGTTACCAAAGAGCCGTCGGGAAATGTTATTCCAGGCGGCTCATCATAATCCTATGGCAGGTCACTTGGGACAGGGGAAAACACTAAGCTGTCTCATGGCCCGTTTCTGACAGTGTATCCAGCCAGGCATTCACGGGGTGTTCGCCGGTAGTGTGCAGCATGTCATGAATATCAGCTGGTGAATCCACCGGCCGCTCCAAAAGCACCTTTGCGACCCCTCCCGTTGATTGAGGTCCCCTTCGTACGAATTAGCATGGACCTCATCGGGCCATTAAAACGGACCACACGTAGGCATCGCTTTGCGCTAGTCCTGGTGGATTACGTAACGAGATATCCAGAAGCAGTGCCTCTGCGCAGCATGTAGTGTTGTGGAGGCACTCTTCAGAGTTATCTCCTGAGTGGGGGTTCTGAAAAAAATCCTCACTGATCAGGGCACTGCTTTTATGTCACGTACACTATGCGAGCTGTACAAAGTATTGGGTATTAAATCGATTCGGACAAGCGTGTACCATCCACAAATGGATGGCTTGGTTGAATGATTTAATAAGATCTTAAAAAAATGATTTGTAAGTTTGTGCATGAAGATGCTCGGAACTGGGATAAGTGGCTCGAACCCCTGTTATTTGCAGTGCGAGAGGTCCCCCAAGCCTCCATGGAGTTTTTCCCGTTTTAATTGTTATATGGACATAAGCCCCATGTTAGACGCCATGAAGGAAAATTGGGAGGAGGGACCTTCACAGAGCAAAAATGAAATTCAATACGTTTTTGAACTGAGAGCAAAACTCCACACACTGGGGCGACTATCACAGGAGAATTTGGTACAGGCGCAAGAACTTCAGTCCTGGCTGTATAACAGGGGAGCTCAGCTATGGGAGCTCGCACAGGGAGATAAAGTACTTGTGCTGCTGCCCATGTCAAGCTCGAAATTACTTGCAAAGTGGCAAGGGTCCTTTGAGGTCACGCACCAAGTCGGGCAAGTTGACTATGAGGTAGTTCGTATGGATAGGGGCGGGGCACATCAGATTTACCACCTCAACCTTTTAAAACCATGGAGAGAGGCGGTCCCTGTATCCTTGGTGACAGTAGTTCCGGAGAGGGAGGAGCTCTTAAAGAGTGAATCTAAAAGCCAATCCTTGTGGAGACCACCTCTCGCCGTCACAACGTACGAAGGTTGCCAGGCTGCAAAAGAATTTCTCTGACGTGTTCCTGCCTCTCCCTGGCCGCACTAATCTCATAAAAAACCACAGAGACAACCCCAGGGGTAGTGGTACGTAGTCATCCCTACCGCTTACCCGAACACAAGAAACAGGTACTACGTGAAGAGTTAAAGGCCATGCTCGATATGGGGGTAATAGAAGAATCCCACAGTGATTGGTTCAGTTCTGTGTGGATTATTTGAAAGTTAACATGGAGTCGAAATTTGATGCTTATCCAATGCCTCGTGTTGACGAACTGCTCGATTGGTTGGGCACAGCTTGCTTTTATTCGACACTGGATTTAACAAAGGGATATTGGCAGATCCCCTTAACGCCGATTTCCCGCAAAAAAAACGGCTTTCTCCACACCGTTTGGTTTACATCAATTTGTGACACTTCCGTTCGGTTTCTTTGGGGCCCTGACTACATTTCAGCGTCTTATGGACAGGGTCCTCAAACCGTACGCTGTGTATGCCACTGCCTAGTTGGATGACATCATTATTTATAGTAATGATTGGCATCTGGGGGCCGTTCTGAGGTCACTGTGATGAGCGGAATTCACAGCAAACCTGAAGAAGTGTGCAATTGGGCGGGTGGAGGTATGGTATCTGGGGTTCCACTTAGGTCATGGTCAGGTGTGGCCCCAAATTGATAAAACCACAGCAATTGCGACCTGCTCGAGACCCAAGACCAAAAAGGAGGTGAGACAGTTCCTGGGGCTGGCTAGCTAATATTGAAGGTTTGTGCCTAATTATTCAGACATCACCAGCCTGCTGACTGATCTCACTAAAAAAGGGAACTCCAGACCAGGTCCAGTGGACGGAGCCGTGACAAGCATTCACACAGGTAAAAGCTGCACTTTGTGGTGGGCCACTTCTGGCACTCCAGCCGTTTAAGTTCAAGGTAGTCCACAGGCCGGGGGTACAGATGGCTGTCGCGGACTTCCTTTTCAGAAGGGGGGGTAGTAGGCAGGCCGGACAGTCGGGCGGTTGGGGACGTGGAGGCGAGGGCGTGGTCAAATGTTCATCTGGGGAGAGAGGAAGCAGTAAGGGTTTTCACCTGAGATGAATTGCTGGTAATTGCTGTTTCTCTGTTCGCAGTGAGAGACAGGGGAAATAAAAAGGCGGCCAGACCTCTGAGTAACAGCTTACAAGCAACGTGTGTGTTGGCCGCTGCAGTTTCCATGACAGAACCTGCTGAGTGAATAATCTGAAGCAAAACCGTTGCGCATTCAAGCGAACGTGTTTTGTGTTATTAATAAATTTACCTTTGAATTGGATTCGCTGTCTCCCACTTCCTCATACCTTGAACCTGTTACAATATATTTTAAAGTGTGGATTAAGCATCCAAATATTTATCAGGGCTGCTGTATGACTTGTAAAGTGAAAGCTGGATGGAGTAGAGGGAAAGAGAGGTATTGAACTAGACTGCAGATCTGTTGGCTCTTCAGTTAGCTTGTGAATAGTTCAATTCCAGAAGGACAGAATGGAAAGGCACTGTTTCATTCCACGTGTTGATTTCATCTGCATATGGTCACCACATGACTGACTGTCTGTCTAAGGTTTGGGAATTAGAATGAGTTCACTGCTCACAGCAAAGGATGCATGAGAGGAATTTGGAGTGCAGCAAAGCATTTACACTCACCCTCAGCACCAATAAAACTCACAATAAAATGTTATTACATCAGCTACTGCTCGGAAAATGCCTGTAGAAGAAGTTACAGAGAATATACCACAGCCCACACATCTACCATCCACTAAAGGACATACACCGATCAGCCACAACATTAAAGCCACCTGCCTAATACTGTGTAGGTTCCCCTCGTGCCACCAAAATAGCAACATCCCGCATCTCAGAATAGCATTCTGAGATGCTATTCTTCTCACCACAAATGTACAGAGTGGTTATCTGAGTTACTGTAGACTGTCAGTTTGAACCAGTCTGGACATTCTCTGATGACCTCTCTCATCAACAAGGCATTTCCGTCCGCAGAACTGCCACTCACTGGATGTTTTTTGTATTTGGCACCATTCTGAGTAAATTCTAGAGACTGTTGTGTGTGAAAATCCCAGGAAATCAGCAGTTACAGAAATACTCAAACCAGCCCATCTGGCACCAAAAATCATCCATGCGATTATCTAATCAACCAATCATGTGGCAGCAGTGCAGTGCATAAAATCATTCAGATACGGGTCAGGAGCTTCAGTTAATGTTCACATCAACCATCAGAATGGGGAAAAATTTGATCTTAGTGATTTGGACCAAGGCATGATTGTTGGTGCCTGATGGGCTGGTTAGAGTAATTCTGTAACTGCTGATCTCCTGGGATTTTCATGCATAACAATCTCTAGAATTTACTCAGAATGGTGCTAAAAACAAAAAACATCCAGTGTGCAGCAGTTCTGTGGACGGAAATGCTTTGCTGATGAGAGAGGTCAACAGAGAATGTCAAAACTGGTTCGAACTGACAAAGTCTATGGTAACTCAGATAACCGCTCTGTACAATTGTGGTGAGAAGAATATAATCTCAGAATGTTATTCTGAGATGCGGGTTGGCACTGTTTTGGCGGCACGAGGGGGACCTACACAATATTAGGCAGGTGGTTTTAATGTTGTGTCTGATCGGTGTATATAGCTCTTTCTTTTAATGCTTCTGGGATTAATATTTGCTCTCCCAGACAAATCTAAAGTCATTATCTTAATGAAGAGCAGTCATCAACACTATGCTATTAAAATATCTGGATGAGGATAACAGTGTTGTCCTTTTGGCAGTTTTGGCTAATGTATATTTAAAAAAACATTATGCTAAATAAGAAAATAACATTAATAAACAGATTTGACCAAACAGGGGAGACATGGGCTTGTTGTCACACATGATACTGAACAGGCACATACCTTAAAGTTTAAATGTAAATTTAAAGAGTAAACAAATCTTTAAACAGCAGAGATGTTAAAAGTATCAAAGCACTGATTTTGCAAACAGATATCGTAACATTAAAACTCTTATTAACTTTTCGGTTAAAATCTTCCTTCATTATATACTTGACACTTGCCTTAATGTATGCCAGTGTGGTTTGGAGGATAGAATTCTCCCCCAAAAAAATCACAACTTCCCCGTGTGACAACTTACCCCCTGCACCCCCCAATTACCAACTCCATCATTCACACATGCACACAAAATTTGGTATGATAATAAGCATTAATTAAACAATATAACTAGAGTTCTGATTGAACACAAAAAGACATGAACTGACCTGTGGTAATCTTTGACACAGTAGATCTTATTCTCAGTGTCCACAGTGAAAGGCACTCCATCTAAACTCTCATTACAGATGGCACAGCGGAAGCAGCCTGGATGGTAAGACTTTCCTAAAGCTTGCAGGATCTGTGGAGAAACACCATGCTAACATGCTTCCAAACAACAGGCAGCTAAAAATGAAACATTTCATGTGTGTGTACTGTATCTACATTTGCATACATAATTCTTAAGCAAACAGCTCTACACAACATCAATTCAATACAATTCTGTTGGAATTTAGGGTGTTCTCAAATGTTTGTCTGTCACGACTACATTACATCTGTTTGTACATGTTTCCATATTATAATATTAATGAACAACATGTGGAGTCATGTAACTATATGCCCTTGTCTAAATCTCTGTTTACGCTACAGTTATGTGTGTTTAGTTCCTCTTAGGGGCCGTTCACAAAGGGCATGTCCTTGCATCTGTCTGCACTATTTTTTAATTAGTGTTAATGTGTGAACATGCGCTTGACTGTTGCGACACATCTCATTGACAACGTTTACATGAACACCTGTAAGCGGCTTATTGCGTGAAAGCAGCATTCCGTGCACTGTATAAGCGGCATATCTCTTTACTCCCGTATACATGAGGCTCGGTCAGCAAGCAGCTTTCTCTACAGCAATGTAATTTCCCTGCGATGCTTGTGTAAATAACAAACATGGCATCTGAGAAAGACGTAACTTTTTTATTTCCCTTTGTGTCACTTTTTTTTCCAGATACACCAGAGTTGTTGCTGTGTTTGTTTCGTTAACTTACTATCATGACCTGCAGTGGAATTGTGCTGCAATAGTGGGATTTCCCCTCTTACATAACGCATTTAAGTGAACGTGAGGGACCGTTGATATTTTACACTGGTGTGTATAAATAGGTATAGTTTACAGTGGATGTGCTTTTCCCACTGTACTCCCAAACATTTTGAATTCTTTCCGCTTTATTGACTTGTTGTTTAGCTCCATCAAGGCCACATTAAGCCACGTTCTCCGGGAGAAACCTGGGTGTGTTATACTGCTTTCTTTTAATCCCTTAAACACCAGCATGAACATCTGATAAATGAACATCTATTACAAAAATGAAATTTATTACATGTTTAAAACTATGATAACGTAAACAAAGAATACAAATAAAGAAACAATTTCCATATTGTTTTTTATGTGAAAATTATTCCTATACATTTTTTTAATTATGACTGTTGTGGCATAATTTCCACCACATCAAATAATTTTGCCCCTAATAAAGTTTTATCAAATGTTAGTGTACTTGTTTACCAAGTCAACAAAGGTTTAAGTGAAGAGCATGCTTTAGATGAAATATGAGACAAGTGATGTTTGTAGAAAAAAAAAAGAAAAATCAATTTAAATATCACAGAGTATTTTTAATGGGCATCATTTGCAATCAAGCAATTTTCTATTTTATTTTGCCAAATTCTACGAAAAGTGTAAATACTGAATTGTGTATATATAGGATACAAAAACATTAAAAATGTTATTTCCATTAGCATCATTTTCACCATGCAATTCTAATAAACACAACACAGAATTTGAGATGTGCTGAAAATGACACCGGTGGGAATTTTCATGACTTTCAGAAAAAATTACACAAATCTCCTGTGGTGAATGAACATACAGTGTTGGACATTGTTAGAATTGTGGCGAGCCGCCTAAGTACAAACCAGTGCTGCCCTTGGAAACCATCGCAACTCACACCATGCTGGGCTGCATTTCCCAAAAGCATCGTAATGTGTTATTCCTGGTTGCGGTCATTATCTCTCAACTTCGGATGGTCATGATCGCTGTCTTTCGTGTTTGGGCGCGACCCACACGGAGGCAGCATTTGTGGATGATTCATGTTCTCATTGCAAGAACATGACCATGGCAACGTTGCAGTCGCGGCTTGCTTTCTTAAGAGCAAAGGGGCGGCTTGCTTTCTTAAGAGCAAAGGGGTGGCTTGCTTTCTTAAGAAAAAAGTGGCTCCCCGCCTCGGTCCTTCTACCTACGGGTATGAGGCCAGCGCTGCTAGCACTAGGGGCGATTTGGGGACCCCAATGGGATCGTCTCCGCCGGGTATCCCCCCGCGGACCTCCCATTCCCCAGCACGCTCGTCTGCCCCAATCAGGCTTCCGGATAAGTTCGCCGGCTCGTCTCACGGCAAGTCTGGCTTCTTGTTCGGAGCCCGCGAAGATGATGAGCTCTTGAGCGCAGCATCGGAGAGCGGGCTTGTCCAGTCGGACGCAGAAGCCTCAGCTGGGCTTCCCCCTTCGAGGACGATCGCCAAGTCACAGGCCGATGCCGAAGTGACGGTCATGCTTTCCCGGGCGGCCGCGAGCGTTGGGTTAGAGTGGAACCCTCCTACTCTAAAAAGCGAAAACGCTGCTACCTTGCGCGCGGAGATCGCTACCCTCCTACGGAAGGGCGCGATAGAACCTGTCCCTCCAGCCGAGATGAAGAAGGGGTTTTACAGCCCCTACTTCATCGTACTGAAAAAAGGCGGTGGGTTGCGGCCAATCTTGGACCTGCGAATACTGAACCGGGCCTTACACAGACTCCCGTTCAAGATGCTGATGCAAAAACGCATTCTGGCGAGCGTCCGGCATCAAGATTGGTTCGCGGCGGTAGACCTGAAGGATGCGTACTTCCACGTCTCAATCCTTCCTCGACACAGACCCTTCCTGCGGTTTGCATTCGAGGGTCAGGCGTATCAGTACAAAGTCCTCCCTTTCGGCCTGTCCCTGTCTCCTCACATCTTCACGAAGGTTGCAGAGGCTGCCCTTGCCCCGTTAAGGGAGGTGGGCATTCGCATTCTCAACTAACTCGACGACTGGCTAATCATAGCTCACTCTCGAGACATGTTGTGCGCACACAGGGACCTGGTGCTCTCACACCTCAGCCAACTACGGCTTCAGGTCAACTGGGAAAAGAGCAAGCTCCTCCCGGTTCAGAGCATCTCTTTTCTCAATTTGGAGTTGGACTCAGTCTCCTTGACGGCGCGCCTTATGAACAAGTGCGCCCAGTCGGTGCTGGCCTGTTTGAAAGCGTTCAAACAGAAAACAGCGGTTCCACTGAAACTTTTTCAGAGGCTCCTGGGGCATATGGCGTCCTCGGCGGTGACCACCCCACTCGGGCTGATGCATATGAGGCCGCTTCAGCACTGGCTCCAGACTCGAGTCCCGAGATGGGCATGGTGCCACGGGACACATAGCGTGGTCATCACGTCGGTCTGTCACCGTCTTTTCAGCCCTTGGACCGACCTCTCGTTTCTACGGGCAGGTGTTCCTCTAGAACTGGTCTCCAGGCGTGTCGTGGTCACGACAGACGCCTCCAAAACGGGCTGGGGCGCTGTTTGCAACGGGCTCTGGATGGGTCCGCAACTGCATTGGCACATCAACTGCCTCGAGTTGTTGGCAATTCTGCTTGCCCTGCGGAGGTTCCAGCCGCTGATCCAGGGCAAACACGTGTTAGTTCGGACAGACAACATGGCAACGGTAGCATATGTCAACCGCCAAGGTGGTCTGCGCTCTCGTTGTATGTCACAAGTCGCTGCGAGCCACTCACAACCCGGGCAACCTCAACACTACAGCGGATGCGCTGTCACGGCAGGTGAGAGTGGAGACCCAACCCTCAGGTGGTCCAGCTGATTTGGAGTCAATTAGGACGAGCACAGGTGGACCTGTTCGCCTCCGAAGAATACTCCCACTGCCCGCTCTGGTACGCCCTCACCGAGGCTCCCCTCGGCATAGACGCGCTGGCACACAGCTGGCCAGCTGGCCTACGCAAATATGCATTTCCCCCAGCGAGCCTACTTGCACAGACCCTGTGCAAGGTCAGGGAGGACGAGGAGCAGGTCGTCCTGGTAGCACCCTACTGGCCCACCCAGACGTGGTTCTTGGACCTCACGCTCGTCGCGACAGCTCCCCACTGGCGAATTCCCCTGAGGAAGGACCTTCTTTCTCAGGGATGGGGCACCCTCTGGCACCCGTGACCAGACCTCTGGAATCTCCATGTCTGGCCCCTGGACGGGATGCAGAAGACCTAAGCGGTCTACCACTAAGCGGTGGTAGACACGATCACTCAGGCTAGGGCCCCCTCTACGAGGAGCCTGTATGCCTTTAAGTGGCGTCTGTTCACTAAGTGGTGTTCTTCCCGACGGGAAGACCCCCAGAGATGTGCAGTCCGATCAGTGCTTTCCTTCCTGCAGGAGAGGTTGGAAGGGAGGCTTTCCCCTTCCACCTTGAAGGTGTACATTGCCACCATAGCAACACATCAAGATGCAGTCGACGGTAAGTCCTTAGGGAAGCACGACCTGATCATCAGGTTCCTAAGAGGCGCCAGGAGGCTGAATCCCTCCAGACCGCGCCTCGTTCCCTCATGGGACCTCTCTGTAGTTCTTCAGGGTCTACAGAGAGCCCCCTTTGAGTCTTTGCAGTCAGCCAAGCTTAAGGCACTCTCCTTGAAGACTGCCCTCCTGACTGCGCTCATTTCCATCAAGAGGGTAGGAGACCTGCAAGCGTTCTCTGTCAGTGAAACGTGCCTGGAGTTCGGTCCAGGTTACTCTCACGTGATCCTGAGACCCCATTCGGGCTATGTGCCCAAGGTTCCCACCACCCCTTTTAGGGACCAGGTGGTGAACCTGCAAGCGCTGCCCCAGGAGGAGGCAGACCCAGCCCTGTCGTTGCTGAGTCCGGTGCGCGCTTTACGCATCTATTTGGATCACACGCAGAGTTTTAGAATCTCTGAGCAGCTCTTTGTCTGCTTTGGTGCACAGCGGAAAGGAAGTGCTGTCTCCAAGCAGAGGATCACCCACTGGCTCATTGACGCCATAACTATGGCATATCATTCCCAGGACATGCCGCCCCCGGTAGGGCTACGAGCCCATTCTACCAGGGGTGTAGCGGCTTCCTGGGCCCTGGCCAGGGGTGCCTCTCTAACAGACATTTGCAGAGCAGCGGGCTGGGCAACACCCAACACCTTTGCAAGGTTCTACAACCTCCGGGTGGAACCGGTTTCGTCCCAAGTAGTGGCACGCAACACAAGCGGATAAGCTGGCCGGGTGTATTGCTTGCACATAGCGCCTTCCACCTCCTTTTGAGCTGAAGACATGCAGCATTAATTCCCAGTAGTGTTCACAAATTTGTTCCCTGGTTGACTTCCTCCGAGCCCTGTGGCAGTCGAGTTTTCGGAGAGATTCGCTGCCGGCCCTGTCCTGTTCTGGGGTAGGTGCTCCGCATGTGGTGGTTCCCTGAAAGGCTAACCCCATGTGATATATATCTTCTGCTAATTCATTTCCCTGTTGGCAAACTGCATCTTCCTTGGGCAGAGGCCCCTCTGCCCCAGTCTCCATGTTTGTAGTAACTCCTCCCCCATTGGGCAGGATCTACCTTGAAGACTCTCCACATGTTTGGAAAGACCATGTGATGTATCCTTCCACTTAAATATCCCCCCCCTCTCTTTGGGCGAGGTGTGGTCTCCGCTGTGTTTTCCCCTTGGGAGGGACACCCCCCGACTAGACCTGGCGGCCCAGTCGGATAATCCCCCTTCTTTTTTAGGGAGCGGAAAAAAGAGAAGGGGAAAAGAGGCCACGACTGGGTTAAGCCTGTCTCTATCTCTTGGGTAGTCGACACACATAACTATGTTGGGGGAGGTTACGTGTCGACCTGGTGTGCTGGCTATGAGGCACACAGTAGTCTGCCCACCACACACCGCCAGTTCACGTAACACAGTTCAGCCAATTGTGGCGTTTCATATAGGGTCTCCTAGTGTCACTACATCGACACAACGTCGAGAGAGTGACAGATAGGGAACGTCATGGTTAATTGTGTAACCTCCATTCCCATTCCCAGACGTTGTGTCCCTCCAGCCACAACGCTGAACTAACCGCTGAAATGGCCGGACCTTATATCGGCTCCTCAGCATAAAACCTGAATGAGTGGTTGCATACCAGCTCCTTTTATACCCGTATGTCCGGGGGAGTGGCATGCAAATACCACTCGCCAATTTTCATTGGCCTTTTATCAAAGACCAGAGGTGTCTCGGGCTCCCAAGAGTGACCCCTAGTGTCACTACATCGCCACAACGTCTCATTCCCTCCATCAGGGAACAGAGGTTACACAAGTAACCATGACATTTTCTTGCCCTCTTCTGGAGTTAACTCTTTCTGTGTTTGAATTGAACTGCGCCTTGCCTTACCGATCGGTGAGATTTGCCGGTTACAGTCGGGGGAGGAGTTGAAAAGAGAGCCGTCAAGCCAGACACTTTTGTGCTTCCTGTCATCTGCTAAACCTTGACATAAACATGATGTACTGTTATAAGAACATGGATTTGTAAGAGTTTAGCAGGACAGAAGGTGTCAGAATAAACACCTTGGTAATGCCATACAACTCTTTTATCTGCGATACATTGCAGAAGTGGTAAAAGTAGTATGTGTAGTATGCCACTGCAAACTCAGCCCATGAAACACACGTCACCTTTGTCATCGTTGAGTCTGGCCAATTGTGAATATGCTGTGTCGTCATTCAGAGCTTAGCCAGACGGCTGCTCTCGAATCACTCTTGCGGTACTTTGATGGCATATTTCACAGTGACGCGGCAGTGGTGCAGTCTAAAGTCTGATACAATTTCTAACTGACATGCACTGCTTCAAGTCCGGCGCTGATCTGTCTGCGCAGTGCTGCATGAAGTCGAACACACCTAATACATTCTTGGGCTGAGGGGCATGATTGTAAACACCTGACAGCAATCTCCCTCATCAAGGCTCAGCATCAATTATAATGGGGTTCTATTGCTTTTGACATGACGTGCCACTCGCGTCCATTGTAGACAGTGTGTTAGTCCAGTCTCCAGATATTCCTTGTGTCTATATGACTGTATGAGAGGAGATGGGCATCTGTGCATGATGAGTTACACCGTCATTTATCTATATTGCCTTTTTAACTGTCTAAATTTTAAGCAATGTAAAGATGCTTGTAAGAGTTTAAACAACTATGCAATTGAGAATCCAATGTGTATATCTGACTTACCATATCCATGATTAAATGTCCACACACATTGCATTTGTCAGCAGACTGCTGGAACCCAGAGTACTATTAAAGACAAGAGCGAAGGCAAAAGGGTTACAGTGCAATGTGAACCAGTTCAACCAACTCATTCCTTTCCATCACCTCATTTTCTGTAACCCACACAATATTAACGTTACAGACGAACAGCACTTTTAGTGACTGGAATGCCATAAAAGAGAGGAAGACAGCATCATACCAGGAAGTCCTCTTCACAAAACACTTTCCCACAGACAAAGTAAAAGGCTTTCCCACGGAGCCTTCGACCTGCAGACAACAGAAAAATATTACCATCAGTTCAGAGGCACTTCAGACAAACCCACAGGTTACTATGCGTTGTTACATGACACTAAATGATAAATATTCCTTTGCTTGGTTTGCCGACCAATGGAAGAAAGGGGAATTGTTAAGGAAACCTTATTTTTGCAATTCTGTGTGGTGATGCTAGTGGTGCAGAAATTACACACCTTTAAGCATAATCTTTAATCATGATCTCATGAAAATTCTGTGACTGTGGTGAAATTTTGGCAAAATGATATTACGTCCTTCATTACACATATCGAGGCAGTTCCGAGGTGAAATGTCCACTGAGTGGTGCTAAAAGCAAGTTCTCCCAAACAGATGAGGTTTTTAATGCTCTATCGCAGGGGAAAAAACAGAGACAGGGCATAATTTGGGTATTCAGTGTATTTTACTGCTTTTCAAGTAGAATGTACATAAATGAAAAAAACCCGCTCTGCATTAAAGAAAAAAAAAATGCTCTCCTGCATGTTCTTTTTGATGGGGAGAGGCAGAGCTTAGCCTGCCTTTTATCTAGCTGTCAGTGCAGACACGTTTCAGAACGTCACCCGAACGGATTCCATATTGGTAAGTTCATCACACGTGCCAAAAGGAGTTGTGACGACGATGCGTCGTCAGCACCTACCCCTAAGAAATGTAAAACATGAAAGTATGACATTAGCTATCTTCAGTTTGGCTTTACGGTGCCTGGGACAGATGCTGAACCGCTGCCCCAGTGTGTCATATGCACAGATTTGTTGGCAAATGATAGCATGAAGCCATGCAAGTTGAAGTGCCATTTAGAAACCAAACACCTGACACTCAAAGACAAACACTTTGATTTTTTCAAATTAAAGTTATCTTGCCTTGCACAGCAGAAACGCAACATCAGCAAACACATATCAGTGTCTAACAGGTGTCTAGAAGCGTCCTACTACGTCTCGCAACGAGTTGCTAAATTAGGAAAACTCACAATTGCCGAGGCACTAATCTTACCTGCTGCCAAAGATATCTGTCAAGTCATGTTTGGAGAGAATTTTGCACAACAGATTGGTGACATCCCCCTACCTAACGACACCGTTAGCCACCGCATATCTGACATGGCAAGCGATGTTAAGGAGCAATTGCTAGCTAACATCATGCAAAGCCAGTACTATGCCCTGCAGCTTGATGAGACAACTGATGTTGCAAGGCTAGCACAGTTGCTTACCTATGCCAGATATAAAAAATGGTAATATTGATGAGGACATTCTTTTCTGTCCTTCTCTTCCAGCGGACACAACTGGCGAGGCATTGTTCGAAGTTCTGGATGGGTATATACAGGATGCAGGCATGTCATGGGATAAATGTGTTGGGATTTGCACAGACAGGGCCCGTTCAATGACTGGGAGGGTTAGCGGTCTGGTCACTCGTGTCCAGCATTTAGCCCCTTTAGCCAAGTGGATCCAGTATATGATTCATCGCGAATCTCTCGCATCATAGCAAACGCCTGAGTCTCTGGAGTCAGTTTTAAAGCAGGCAGTGCAAATGGACAATTTCATTAAAGCACGGCCATTAAATGCATGCTTGTTTTCCTTGCTTTGTCAGGAAATGGGAACCGAACATGAGCAGCTCCTATTTCACAGTGAGGTTCGCTGGCTCTCCAGAGGTCGGGTTTTACATCGCCTCTACAAATTGCGTTCAGAGGTGAAGACGTTTCTTTTTGAAGTGAAGTCCGACCTTGCGCGGTACCTGGACGACCCCCTGTGGTTAGCCTAGTTGTCATACCTTGTAGACATTTTCGACAGGTTGAATTTGTTGAACACATCGATGCAAGGGAGAGATGCCAACATCTTGCTTCTTTCAGACAAAGTCAGTGCATTCGTTGGCAAATTGGATCTTTGGCGTGATCGGCTGATTAATAAAAAGTTTGACATGTTTCCCAACTTCGCTGACTGTGTGCATGAGACAGGGATAAACGTCTCTCCTTTGATTAACACAGTCGCTCAGCATGTTGAATGCTGACTGAAACAACAATTCAGCCATTATTTCAGTGAGGATTTCAGTTAATTTGTTTGGGTCAGAGATCCCTTCAGTTGCCCAGGAAAAGACCTTTCAGTTGACATGGAGGAGCAGTTAGTCGAATTAAAGAGTGACACCAGATTGCGACACCTCTATAACTCTTGCTCTCTGCCTTCGTTTTGGTTGAGTGTGATGACTGAATATTCTCAGTTGTCTGACGCCGCCGTAAAATTACTTCTTCCATTTGCCTCAACTTATCTGTGCGAGGCCGGGTTTTCAAAATTGACTGCCTTGAAATCAAAGTACCGAAATTGGCTCCAGGTGGAGGATGACATCAGGCTTGCGCTGTCCAACATTGAACTGCGAATTGCGCTTCTTTCTAAAAAGTAGCAAGCGCAGGTGTCCCACTGATTGATTTAACACATGATAGGGGAGGATTGGGCTGGGGCTTTAGTTCCAAAAGGTTGAGAACCTCTGCTCTATCATATTTTATATCAATAAAACCGACCTCCCTACCCTAAGCCTTAAACCTAAACCTAATTGATAGTGTCATAAGTAGCAAATGTGAGACAAAAAATGCAATTGCTGAAGCAACCACATCACCAACCACATGCTCCCGGGCAGCTATTTTCTATGGATACAAGCGGCATAAAAGTACAGCTCCTATCTAGTTGAATGGGAAAAGACATACATTTCCAAAGTAGTTGGTCAAGATTACGATCGAAAAACAAATCAGCAGTAAAATATGACAACAATGGTATCATAAACTGTGCTTCTATAAAAATGTTATTTTTCAGGCCGGTCCTGCTAATGTGCATGTGCATTCTCGAGTTAGGACCAGCGGCGTAGCTAGACCCTGGCTGATAGGGCTAAAGCTCCGGATCTTTTGTTAATATTTTTTTTTTATTTTATTTTTTTTTAAGATAAATAAAAAAAAGTAAGGCTTAATGTTCATTACATCAGGGTACTCATACTCATAATGTTCATAAGGCAGGCTGCAATTCTGGCTTCGAATGTAAATTAATTCCGATCAGTGAGCCCAACTTGCATTAATTGACAGTTCGCACTTTGACTTTTACTCAAAATGCTCAAGTTCATCAGACACGTTACGAACGCCTCATGTGGGAGCTTTCTATTTTCTCTCATGGGGTACAGCTTTTCTATATCAGAGGCACTGAAGTTTTATTATGCAAGCCTTATTTCTAAATATATAATCTATAAGCCTCATTTCTAATCTTCAGTTGTTTTTAACAATCCAAACACCAAGTAGATTTTAATGCATGTACCAGTCAACTTGTTTGGTTGTTCAGGTTTAGTCGGGTGTCGGGAATAAAGAATATTTATTGCAATGGAATTTCCTCAAACGCAACTCAAAATAGCAGCACATTGAGCTATAAGCCTAAATAGCACAATAAAAAGGTCTTAAAATGATAAAGTCAAACAAAAATTATCAAACTGTCACTGACTGTATAAGCGCTCTGCCCGGGCTGGTTCAATGTCATGTGCATAGAGTTGAACTGTTGCGTTTAAATAGCCTCTTTGGGGTACCTTGATTTTTAAATGGTTTAAAATCGAATGACACTGAACTTGTTTAATTATTGTACTTAAGTCTGCACACCAGAGCAAAAGGGAAAAAAACACTATCAAGCGTTGAAACTTGAACCAGGAATCATGTTTAATAAAAGGCATGAAACCCAACGCAGGTGTTTCGAGATGCGTTTATATAATTAAAGTTATTTTTAACTTTACTCTGTGATCCCACAATGGCGTTTTATTGCCACATTAAAGATTCCGATAATAAAGTCGTATATCATAATACTATGACTTTATTCTCAAACTATAACGACTTTTGCGAAAATAGTAAAAATTACGAAAATAAAGTTGTAGCATTATGATATACAATTTTGTATGAAAACAAAGTAAAAAATTATTGGAATAAAGTCTTAGCATTGTGAGAATAAAGTTGAAATATTAGAGAAAACAGAGCGTCATTATCACAACGATTAAATGGACGCTGAGCCAGCAGCTTCATTAATGCAAGCGATGGATGTGCAGGACGTAGTTAAATCATAAATTAGGATAGGATTTAGCAATAATGAAATCCTTGGGGTGGATCAGCACAGAGTTATTAGTTTCCGGACTCTGCAGCAGTTATGTAGGAAATTTAATTTATTCAGGAGAAAGAACCAGACAGATTCGCGCAGTCCTGTTCGGCGTTGTTATTGGGTTTTCCTATCTAAACAATCCTGTAACTAAGGGGATGTTACCACATACAATATCTTGATATGGACTTATATAATTCACAGCAGTTCCAAAAAATTTTCACTTCACTTGAGTTTGAGCCTATATCTCGTGCCTCCCTTCACAGGTGCCCACATACTGAATACTCCTGTACTAATCCACACCTCATTCATGAACAGAGAGCTCGCAAAATCTTCCCACAAATTCAGCTCGGATGCATAGCCAAGTTATCTCCCTGGTTAGTGGTGTTGTATGTAAAGACCCAGACGCTCCACTTTGCAGTTTCCACCACATCACTTTGATGTTACTAACCTTTCGATTTATTCTCAAAATATTACGAATTTAATCTCATAATGCTTCGACTTTCTTCTTTATTTTCAAAATATTATGATAAATGACAACTGCAAATTTAAATTGATAAATGACTTTGATTTTATTGTTAGCATTAGTTTCTGCACAATGAACAATGAGCCAACAAGTTGCTTTGATCCTCCGCAATGTAAATTAAACGTGTTTGATTTGTTTATTGTGCGCCTTATGTTTGCTTATATAAAGTTCTTAACCGGTTTAAGTTTTGCGCTTAACAGAATTATTATTTGACAAGTAGGGTGGTAATTTTTTAAGTCATGAAAGGAAGGATTCTTCTTATTTTTATATTATAATATGGCTTGTGGGCTAAGCCCCTGATGACACTGAAGTCTAGCGATGCCCCTGGTTAGGACAGGCGATGTCTGTACCTAAAAGGTGATTGGCTGTTTTACCTGTAAGACGGGACTTAATTTTCTTCCATTCATTTTAATACAAGTGCTCCGTGTCAGGCTAAACAATCTCTGGTGCAGTGCTCTATCAGTTGCTTGTTAATTTAGTTGGTTATGTAATGTAATCGTTAAAATGTATCACCGTTAAAAGTCATGTGCTAAAATAAGTGTTTAGATGTCACAAGGAGCACTGTGAAAACAGCTTATGAACAGAAAGGCCTAATCTGTTGTTTTACTGATAATTTGTGTAAAAGTGAATAAAACTATTTCTCGTTGTAGCGCCTGTAGTCATTTCACTAGGAAACTCCAGCGATACATTGAGCCACATAAAACACATTTTGCAAAAATGAGGGTATTGTACTGTGTTTGTTGATAAAGGTAAAAATAAACCAGGGTCTAAACTCTAATCACATGAGAGAAAGGTTTGATTGAATTCAACAAGCAGAGAGTTTAGACAGATTAGTAGCAAAATACATTAAGAAAGTGTCAGCACTCTGTGAGCACATCAGATACTCTGCTGTTTTCTAGCCTACGGTGAGGACTTCCTGTCCCAATCTGGGCTGTTTTTGGCTTTTTACCTCAACAGACAGACACAGACAGACAGACAGACCCCTCCCATCCCACAGGAAAGGGGGAACATTCCACACATTTTCAGCAGACGGGTATGCTAACTGATGTAGTTAACCCTCTCTAGACTCAGTGAATTAGTAATTGCCATTAACACACAAGATACAGTGGAATACAGTCAACTGAAACAAAACGTTTATTGAGATCCTTTCACAGGGGCAAGTGAGTCTGCTTGCAATCTAAAAATGTTTATTTTAATGCTAGAATTATTACTGCTCAGTAGGGATGTAACAGTTTCAAGGTTTCACAATATACCTCGGTTTTAAAACGGATGGTTATCACACTATATCATATCTTCTCATTGACGGTATTGCATGAATATAAAGACAGATTTGTTCAGAACTTTTCTAAAATCAAAATCAGTTGAATTACGACATTTCTGCAACATTTACACAGCATCATATAAACTTGGTGAGATAATATAAATCTTTAAATTGCGCCTTCCTCATGTTACATTAGACTGTCACTCAATTTTATAGATGACATGCAGGTGTCGCGAGCGCAGCGCATCACGAGCACATCAGTAGAGCAGCACGAGTGCATCATTCAGACATATCTGAGCCTGAAGCTTTATTACTCTCAAATTTTATTTTAAATGAACTAAACATTTTAAGGCAACCAGGTTACTTACCTTTTTAAGTTTAACCAAAATAATTTCTTACAGTGCATAGTTCAGCACCTTACCACATTCACCATGGTCAAAATACATAAAATCCTATTTGTTCCCTTTTTTAATAAGTAACATGAAATTTCAGTGACCTATTGAACACTGAACTTGAAATGTCCCCGTTTTTCATTTCAGAAATCTGGTCACATTAATTTACATTATGCATGCAGGAAATTGACAGTGAAACTGTGGCAGAAAATAGACAGTATTGGACAAAATACCAATAAATAAACTGCAAATGAATCATATTTTCAGTAGGTATTGCTTAGAATTTAACTAAATCACAAATGCAACAAATTACTGAATGCATACAAATGCATATCTGAAGTGTTAGCCTGGGCAATAACCATTACAAACGATTACAATTCAATTTCATAAAACATAAAATAACAAAAACAAATATTTTTTTTAGTTATAATAATCCGACTACTGTGCTGCAATTTTTTTGTTTTTTTGTTTTACCTGTTTATGATTTTTTTTTTATCTTGTAGGATTAAGACCCTGATATTCAAGATCAAAAGTTAAAGGATTAAAGTTGAAGAAATCCAATATAAAGTTCAAGAATTGGTTTTAACTGAAATATTTCACTGTTTGTTTATCAGACATATTTCATAACGAAACATTAAACTGCAAATAATATTATCAATGCACCTCAATACCGTGATCATTTTTGTGACGGTTATCATACCATGAAAATATCATACTGTTAAACCCCTACTGCTCAGCCAGATGTTTCAAATGCCACATAAACTGCTGTTGTTCTACATGCACAGCGACATGTACCGCATTCTCAGGCACACAAATCATATAGCCACACTTGGCCGAAACAGTTTCATATGTGGAAACAATGAGCCAAGTATGTACTAAGCAAACAGCGATTAGATTATCAAAGCATGGTCAGCGTGCTACTCTGCAGCAGTAAGTGAGAAAATGAGAAAAGATTTGTCTGGGTGAAAAGCTCATGGGGATGACAAAGATCAGTTTGTTGTTTAGCCAGGATACATCTGCCAATCACAGGGAATGCTGGTAGATGTTGACCAGGAGCCTGAGTTAATCTTTCTCCAGGGAGATGATTTAAAATAATAAAATATTATATAAAAATACAGAAACTTTTACACATACAAGAAGGTCTTATGTATCTCATGTATCTGCTCTGAAATGGCTTAAAAGTGTTTTGAAAGTGGGGTTTTTTTCAATCAGAGGACCGATCATTTGGTTTTAGGGCATCCTTAACACTAATAGTTGACTAGTTGTTCAGACAACCCACTAATCGTTTATAAAAATATGTAGTTTTGTACATCCCTAGCACAGTGGAACTTCTGTGTGAATGGAGGTAAGCATCAGCTTCAGCTTTTTTCTGTAGAGACAACACTGAGACAATCCCATGTAAAATTTCTAGGAAACAATAATCCATTCTGGATTTGGTGTCTCTTCAAAAAGCAAATGAGAAAATGAGGATTATGAAAGATGGATGAAGCTCTAAGCCTCGCCACATTCATCTTGCTCAGGCTGCATTGCTGAGAAACCTCTTGGGAGGACACAAGACTAATGACGTCAAACATAAGGATTTTACTGACAGAGAATAAAATCATGTAGTTTATTTCCCTACTTAAGGCTTGGGCCAAATACAGTTGAAGTCAGAAGTTTACATACACTTAGGTTGAAGTCATTAAATCTCATTTTTAACCACTCCACACATTTAATATTAACAAACTATAGTCTTGGCAAGTCATTTAGGACATCTACTTTGTGCATACCACGAGCAATTTTTCCAACAATTGTTAACAGACAGATTGTTTCACTTTTAATTGACTATATCACAATTCCAGTGGGTCAGAAGTTTACATACACTAAGTTAACCCTCTGGGGACAACAGATGCACCGGCGCGTCCTGCTGGATTTTTTCCTCATAACAGCGGAAACAGCTTAAAATACTAATTTTTGGGCATACAGATAAGTGTAAGACATCATTAGAAACTATAAAGGGTCTACTTTTATTTGTGTACACTCACAATAACAACAAAATCTTGTTATTTTTTAAAGAAAATAAACAGGGTGCGCTTTCAGCCGTCTCTGTCTCCGCAAGCATCTTTCTGAAACACGTCACAAAAATTAATTGAAACTCTGCGAATATTTATCACACAAACATGAAACATATGTCTAAAGAAAGCTTAAAATGTCTACTTTTAAATAAAATAAATCAAATTTAAAACAAATATTCTCCTGCAATGTAATCTGTATGAAACAAAGCGATGTATAGTTTCTCCTGGCTCAGCTCATTATCGCTAATGTGATCCCACCCACCAACAGAGGCCACTATCCATACGGTAATATGCTGAGGCGATCAATGCAAATGGTAAATGCCCCCAACAGTGCCTTAAAAAACATCAAGTTCATTCACTTTTCTGCGCGTTTGGAAGATGGCATGCTACACAGGTGAGGAAGAGTTCACATTTTCCTCAGAAGAAGAGCAGAAATCCGATGATGAACGTTTGAAGAGCGACTTGATCCAGCCGAGGATACAATTTTGGATGAGTAAGTCATTTAGTTTTACTTACATATTAGTTGACATGCTATTTTATATAAACGTACATATTTTACTAGTTGGACTATTTCCAGACTTGCCAGCCAGGATTCAGAGTATTGAAATTTGAAATATATCTTAATAGGCAAGTTTTAGTTACATTTAAATGTTGTTTTGGCTAAAGCAGGTATTTAAATTGTATGCTGTATGATATAAATATGATATGTAATATGATATAAAAAATAATATGAATGTTTAAATTATATTTTAACTAGTGTTTATGCTGCCTCATTATCATCAATGAAGCTTGTGCTTGCACATATCTGTTCGGGTGTAAATGTGTCAAATATGCTGTAAATATGCCCATATTAGAAAATCAGCATATTAGAATGATTTCTGAAGGATCATGTGACACTGAAGACTGCAGTAATGATGCTGAAAATTCAGCTTTGATCACAGGAAGAAACTGCATTTTACAATATATTCAAATAGAAAACAGTTATTTTAAATTGTAAAAATATTTCACAATTAGGGTTGCAAAATTCCGGGAATTTTCAAAGTTGGAAACTTTCCATGGGAATTAACGCGAATATATGGGAAATAACAGGAATACATATATTAGAATTAACGGGAATTAATGGGAATAAACTGGAAATCTGCTAAATTGCAAATTAGCCTATAACAGGGAACTTAAGTCATTGAAAAAAAACAAAAAACATCTTGCAGCATAATCTTGGATAAAACACCCAGATTTAATGCAAATTCAGTTGAATTTCTACCCTGCGCATTCCTCAATCACAAGCACACAGCACACTACTTACTGCAGGCTACTTATTACAGCAGGACTACTGAAGCCACACTACTGCATTGAGCCCAAGGACTACATCCAGTCAAGTAAGTTTTGATGATATTACTAAGGTAAATATATTTGATCTATGCTATTAAAGTTTAACTAGCAAATACTAAATCAAAATGTGTTTATAGAGTAGCTAGCTAGCCAGTAAATCAGATATGCTAAATGTAAGCTAGCTAACACCATTTCATTGACAATTTAAGAGGCTAGCTAGCTTAGCTGTGCTGGTGTTTTTTCTGCTAGCCAGTTTTCTGTTATCATACAAGAACGTAGGTTATAGTTTGATTTAGCATGCTGATTGAGGAGTGTTCATCTATTCATCTAGCCTATTTCTATTCATTTGTCCAACATCAATTGTAAAATATTTTTACCATTCCAGAATATCCCAAATGTTTAGCTAACTATTTATATATCTGTGCATGGCATTGCATTAGTGTTTTTTACAAGCTTTTTCTAATCTTACTCTACAGAAGAATGCCACGTGCGCCATCTGATGTGTGGATACATTTCACCTCAGCCAAAGTATAAGGAAAGGCTATGTATATTTGCAAATACTGTGCAAAGACCTATGTTAAGAATGCCACAAAGATGCAGCAGCATATAGCCAAGTGCCCAAAGTTTTTTCCAATATTTCCAAAATTCCCCAGCTACCGGAAATTTTCCAGCCCTTTGCAACCCTATTCACAATATCACTGTTTTTGCTGTATTTTGGATAAAATAAATGCAGCCTTGGTGAGCAGAAGAGACTTCTTTTAAAAACATTAAAAAATCGTACAGATCTGGAGTCACGTGACACCATGCGAGGCGCAGACGTGTGAGTGACTAGCTCTGCACACTTTGCTAGTTTTTTAAATTATTTTCATATCATAATCCGGTGAGATTCGATACACCCAGTTACATATTTGCTCTTTGAGGTAAACATGGCAAAGAAGTCAAAATCCTCAGACTCTGGAGACATTAAAAGACACATACGTGTTCAAGCTGAGGCCTCTGACGGGACTGCGAGCCGGGGGCTCGATTTGGGAAGCATGTCAGGAGATGAAATCCAGTGTCAACTGTCCAACATCTCGGTGATGCTGACGAAGGTTGTCGCTGACTTGGAAGATCTCGCTGTAATACGTCGATCGAGTACGGCGATGGAAACAAAATTCTCTGAGTTGGTCACAAGAGTGTCGTATGTTGAGAAACGGATAGATTATTTGGAATCATCGGAAAGGGAATTATCCGCTAATCCGCCTGCATCCAAAACAGACTTGAATCTATTTTGGAAAAACTTGAATATTTTGAAAATATGAGCCGAAGGAATAACATACAGATTGTTGGAATTCCTGAGCATGAAGAGGGCAGATATATATAGTGAAATTCCTTGACGAGCTCTTCCCGAGTCTGCTCGACATAACAGGCCATAAACTGGAAATCGAGCGAGCTCACAGAGTCCCGGCTCGCAGATCTGCTGAGGGAGACAGGCCCTGATCAATTCTGGCCAAATTTCTCAGATCATCTGATACAGATCTCGTGTTGCGCCAGGGGAGGAGCAAAGGAAAGCTCTCTTGGAAGAATCACAATATTTTCTTGTTCCCGGATTTTGCGAATTGGACGAGAGAAACGCGATCGGTTCAAGGAATGTAAGAAACTCTTACATCAACGGAAGACCGCTTTTGCACTGATGTTTCCGGCCAAACTGAGAATAGACACCAAGGATGGCAGCAAAGTATTTTTATGCCCCAAAAAGGCACTGGCCTTCATACAAACTATGGGTGAGTAAACCATTGGGCGTTTCTTATGAGAGTGGACTGACTTGCTGTTTAGTGTCTCGACTGTCCGAGGAAGCTGGGCGCCATTTTGCGCTGTCGTGCACGGGGATAATGTGCACGTTTTTCTGTTTGGGGTTTGATTGTTGCATTAATGGGGAATGTTGTCTGTATAATCTTATTTTTGACACACAATTTATTTTTCTCATTATATCAATATGTCAAATGTTAATATGAGTGGATTATCACTCTCCACATGGAATGTGAATGGGTTGGGGCACCCCATAAAAAGAAGGAAGGTTATTTCTTCAGCATAAGAAATATGATATAGTCTTTCTTCAAGAAACGCATCTTCCCCGCAGGAAGCTGAAAAATTTGGGAAGATATGGGGTGGATATGTTTTCTTTAGTGCTGGTTCAAGTAAAAGCAGGAGAGTCATTATACTGATAAATAAGCATCTAAAATTCAAATTTCTCAAATAGATTAAAGATAAAGTAGGAAGAGTCATTATTGTTTTAGCAGACATTCAGGGGCAAAGGTTGATTTTGGATAATATTTACGCACCTAACGCTGATGATCAGGGCTTTTTTATAGATCTTGATGGGATGTTGCAAGCTGCTGGCTCCCCTCATAATATGATATTGGGAGGAGACTTTAAATTTATTGATGGACTCAGTTCTTGATCATAGTAAAGCAAAAGTGTGTAAGCCCCCTAGAGCAACATTGACGCTTCACAGGATGTGTAAAAATCTTGGTCTTGTAGATACTTGGCGACTTTTGAACCCATCTGGTAGAGACTATACATTTTCATCAGTCCATAAGATTTATTCTAGAATAGATTTTATATATATATATATATATATATATATATCTAAGCTTCTCATTTCATCTGTTGTTGACTGCTCAATTGGAAATATCTTAGTCTCAGATCACGCCCTGGTGTGCTTAGAGATGTTGCCACACACAGAGAAAAAGAAATCATATAGTTTCCGCTTTACGTATCCCTTTTGCAAAATTCTGATTTCCAACAAATGTTAAAGACTGGAATTAATGTTTATATGGAGACCAACTGGTCCTCAGTATCCTCTGTGGGCATGGCTTGGGAGGCATTTAAGGCGGTTCTTAGGGGTCGGATCATACAGTATGCCTCATTCACCAAAAAATCCAAAGCACGAGAACTCGTGGAGTTGGAAGGGAACATTAAAAATGCTGAGGCAGAGCTGAAGCGCCAAATGTTATCTGACGGCCTCAGAGAATTGACCCGATTGAAATACAAATATAATACTATTTTGTTGCGGAAGGTGGAGTTTTGGTTATTCAGGGCAAGACAGTCATACTTTGAGTCGGGGACAAAGCAGGGAAGCTTTCGGCTAGATATATAAAACAGAGAGTGTCTTTTTCTACCATTCCCTCAGTAAAATCTGCCGTGAAATTTTACCTCGGCCATTGATATTAATAATGCTTTTAAAGAATTCTATATTGATCTTTATAGCTCCACGTCTTCGTCTACTGATGAAGATATTAGAAATTTTGTGGAACCATTAGAACTCCCTACACTGACGACTGAGCAAAACAATTCTCTTGATTGTGAGATAACCTTGGTGGAGCTTGACGAGGTATTTAAGTCCTTACCTACAGGCAAGGCTCCCGGGCCAGACGGCTTTGCCGTTGAATTTTTTAGATCTTATGCTACAGAATTGGCTCCACTTTTGTTAGAAGTATATACAGAATCATTAAAGAATGGAAAGCTTCCCTCAACCATGACACAAGCCCGGATCAGTCTGATCCTTAAAAAGAACAAAGATCCAAGCGAGTGTAAGAGTTACCGTCCAATTTCCCTGATCCAGCTAGATGTAAAAATTTTGGCTAACCGATTAAGTAAAGTTATGACATCTCTTATACATATAGATCAGGTGGGGTTTATTCGGGGCCTTAGTTTTTCTGATAACATTAGGCGTTTCATTAATATCATGTGGTCAGTAGTGAATCGTCAGTCTCTGGGTGCTGCCATCTCACTTGATGCTGAAAAAGCGTTTCATATGGTAGAATGGGATTACCTTTTTAAGATTTTGGAAATGTATGGGTCCTGGAGTACATTTATTGGTTGGATTAAGTTGCTTTATAACACCCTGTAGCGGCAGTACAAATTAATGGATTAATTTCAGATTACTTTACTCTGAATAGGGGCACCCGGTAGGGCTGCCCTCCTTCTCCATTATTGTTCTGTCTTGCCCTGGAACCATTAGCAGCCACGATAAGAAAGGAGGAGGATTTTCCAGGGGTGGTGGCGGGAGGTGTGGCGCATAAGCTTTTACTTTACGCAGATGATATTTTATTATTTGTCTCCGACCCCACTAGATCTATGCCTTGCCTCCACAGAATTATTAATTCCTTCTCTAAATTTTCGGGATACAGAGTTAATTGGTCTAAATCCGAAGCTTTGGCTCTGACAGCTTTCTGCCCGGTAACGGCTTTTCAACCAGGTGCCTTTTAGTGGCCCAAACAGGGCATTAAGTATTTGGGTATTTTATTCCCAGCAAATTTATGTGACTTCGTCAGAGTTAATTTTGACCCTTTAATAAAAAAGTTTGAGTGATGTGGAAAGGTGGGCTTCATCACAATTATCTATGATTGGGAAGGTTAATGTTATAAAAATGAATTGTATTCCAAAATTTAGCTTCCTATTACAGTCTCTCCCCATTGAAGTTCCCCTCTTTTATTTTAAACAATTTGATAGTATTGCTTAATCTTTTATCCAGAACGGTAAACGTCCTCGAATGCATTCTAACAAGTTACACAGGCCAACTGACCAAGGTGGGTTAGGTCTCCCCAAAATATTGTTTTACTATTATGCTTTTGGTCTCAGACATTTGGCGCATTGGTCGCTTCCGCCTGAAAGAGCTCCTCCCTGGCTCTTCATTGAACAGGAGATCCATGCCCCTATCTTGCCATTGCAATGTCTTTCTACCAAGCTGCCCGGAGAAGTAAAGACACATCCCGTTATCTCACACATGCAGTTAGTGTGAACAAAAGTTTCCCGCATGCTCAATTCGGACATTTACCTGAATGTTGCCACAAGTATCTGGTTAAACTTTAAATTGTGTATTAACAAGTCCCCTTTTTGCTGGACAGAATGGATTGAGAAGGGAGTTGCTATGCTAGGTGACCTGTATGAAAATGGAGCATTGAGATCCTTTGAACATATTACACAGCAGTTTGGGATTCCCAGATCTCAATTCTTCAGGTACTTAATAATTTTAATAATAATTAATAATTATATTTATCACACATTATACATTTGCACATATACAGTGAAATTCTTTTTTTTCCACATATCCCAGCTAAGCTGGGGTCAGAGTGCAGGGTCAGCTGCACCATCTACTTTGTGCCATCTCTGGGTGTAGTACGCAGCCCCCTAAAGCTGCAGACACTCTTGAGATGGTACTAGAGGCTTTTGGAAAGGGTCACGAGGCTTCAGCGTACTATTCCTGGCTAATTCAGAGTCTAGGGGACAGGGTTTTGACATCTCTCAAGAAATTATGGGAGAAAGACTTGAATTTAGTACTGGAGGATGAAGAATGGGGTAGGATTTTTAAAAACGTCAAGTCTATGTCTAGGGATGCAAGGATGCGCCTCATTCAATTTAAGATTCTGCATCGTTTTTATTAGACTCCCTCTAGATTGCACAGGCTTGGTCTTAAACATACACCCACCTGTTGGCGATGCCAATCAGAGGATGGGGACATAGCCCACATTTTTTGGTATTGTATTAAGATTCAAGAGTTTTGGTCGAGGGTTCAGAGTTATGTCTGTGAGATCCTGAGCACTCAGATTTCATTCTGCCCCAGACTTTGAATTTTGGGTGATGGGGCGGGGGTTAACTTAGGGAATACACACATTACAAACTGGGTCCTTACCAGTGTGATGATTGGCAGGAAAGTGATCCTTGGGGGATGGAAGTCGGCTGGTGTGCCCTCATTTCATGAGTGGTGCACCGAATTGGGCAGAGTGGCGGCCTTTAAAAAGATGTTGCATAGACGGCTGGGTAGCTTGGGTGCCTTTGACAAGAAGTGGGGCACTTATTTGGCCTTCTTGGAGGATTGCCAGGGAGGAACAGTGGAGAGGGACAGTATAAATGGTATGTAATTAATTGATGTGTGGAACCCTTTTTCTTTTTTGTTGGGCAATTTTCTTTGTTTTTTATTTATTTTTTTATGTCTGAGTATTTTCTCTGGACTGTCTGCTTGTATGTGTGTCTGTTATTATTCGGTGTCTGACCACTGGGATGTGTGTTGGGTGGAGGGGAGGGGAGGGGAAGGAGGGAGGGGGGAATATATGCTGAAAGTTGATTCCGTGTTTTTATGTGCTGTTTGTGTTGATTTGAGTATGGAATCAATAAAAATAGTTAATGACAAAAAAAAAAAATCTTACAGATTTAAAACTTTTAAACGGTAGTGTAGGTCTAAAGTTTTTAAGTCTTTATGCAAAGAAAATGTACAGTCAGATTACTTCTTTTAACTTAAACAACAAACAATACATACAATCATTAAGTCTCCTCACATTCATTCTCTCTCAGGGGAGGGGTCTTTGTCTCCTCAGGTGTGTATCACATCAATATTCATGCTCATCCACGCCTCCTCACATATGGCCTTTCTAACACTAAAAGTTAAATGACTATATTGTTTTGTATGAATGAGTGATCAGGATAGTTTTCACATTTTTGTAGCAAAAACTCTAGGCTACAAGATCCAGTTCTCAAAAGTCTTGTGAACAAATGTTTAGTATGTGTTATATGGCCTTATTTCAGTGACTACAATTTTTTGTTTTTTTCAAAAACCAAGCATAAACGTTATTTTCTCAAAAATACAAACATGTACATACATATTGTTCACATATTGTTGTAGCCCAGTTTGTGCTGAATACAGTGTTATCAGATTTTAGCCATTTAATATGTTTTTAAGCAACTGAAAAAAGCACAAATGTCAAGGCATGTCAAAACTTCTCCAGGGCCCAAAATACCCTCAGACCCCAGAGGGTTAACTGTGCCTTTAAGCAGCTTGGAAAATTCCAGAAAATGATGTCAAGCCTTTAGACAATTAGCTTCTGATAAGAGGTGTACTGAATTGGAGGTGTACCTGTGGATGTATTTTAAGGCCTACCTTCAAACTCAGTGCCACTTTGTTTGACATAATGGGAAAATCAAAATAAATCAGCCAAAACCTCAGAAAAAATAATTGTGGACCTCAACAAGTCTGGTTCATCCTTGGGAAAAATTCATCTGTCCAAACAATAATACGCAAGAATAAACACCATGGGACCATGCAGCATTATACAGCTCAGGAAGGAGATGAATTCTGTCTCCTAGAGATGAACGTAGTTTGGTGCGATAAGTGCAATTCAATCCTAGAACAACAGCAAAGGACCTTGTTAAGATGCTGGAGGAAACAGGTAGACAAGTATCTATATCCACAGTAAAACGAGTCCTATATCGACATAACCATCAATGCTGCAAAACCACCATAAAAAAGCCTGAATACAGTTTGCAAGTGCACATGGGGACAAAGATCTTACTTTTTGAGAAATTTCCTCTGGTCTGATGAAACAAAAATTGAAATTTTTGGCCATAATGACCATCGCTATGTTTGGAGGAAAAAGGGTGAGGCTTGCATGCCGAAGAACACCATTCCAACCGTGAAGCATGGGGTTGGCAGCATCATGTTGAGGGGGTGCTTTCCTGCAGGAGGGACTGGTGCACTTCACAAAATAGATGGCATCATGAGGAAGGAAAATTATGTAGATATATTGAAGCAACATCTCAAGACATCAGCCATGAAGTTAAAGCTAGTCGCAAATGGGTCTTCCAAATAGACAATGACCCCAAGCATACCTCCAAAGTTGTAGCAAAATGGCTTAAGGACAACAAAGTCAAGGTATTGGAGTGGCCATCACAAAGCCCTGACCTCAGTCTGATAGAAAATTTGTGGGCAGAACTGAAAAAGTGTGTATGAGCAAGGAGGCCTACAAATCTGTCTCAGTTACACCAGTTCTGTCTGGAGGAATGGGCCACAATTCCAGCAACTTATTGTGAGAAGCTTGTGGAAGGCTACCCAAAATGTTTGACCCAAGTTAAACAATTTAAAGGCAATGCTACCAAATACTAACAAATTGTATGTAAAATTCTGACCCACTGGGAATGTGATGCAAGAAATAAAAGCTGAAATAAATCGTTCTCTCTACTATTATTCTGACATTTCACATACTTAAAATAAAATAGTAATTCTAACTGACCTTAGACAGGGAATGTTTTCTACGATTAAATCCAGGAATTGTGAAAAACTGAGTTTAAATGTAAGTGGCTAAGGTAAACTGACTTCAACTGTACATTTTATTTTCAAAATGTGAGGAATTCAGACTGGAATTCAATCAACTGTCTGATTTATTGGGTAATTCAGTTAACCCTGCATGCTTAACTTGGCGTAAATCACATTATATGTGCTATAATTAAATTATCACTGTTCTGCTGTAATATGAGAAACAGTGAGTGTGATTAATTCCTTCAAAACATTGATCCTCCCTGCAAGTCCAATTGTCGTTGTGCAAGCAATGCAGATGAATGAGAAAGAAGCGAGTAAAAGATTATATATCCATGTTTTGAATCACAATACATAAAGAATAAAGAACACATACTAGAGCTATACATCCCAAGAAACCTCAGATTGCACAAAAAATATAAATTAACTCTAACAACATTCCTCGTGTCCAGTTCCTGCATTGGCGCATCCCATTCAGAAGTGATCATCCCTATGCCCTATTTCCTCCGAATAATTACCCTCCATTGTAAGAGCTTCAGATGGCTGGTCAGTTAGAAACTACTTTTTAAGCTATTCTTATTGGAAAATCTGATTGGAACAACCCTAGAGCATGGATTGTGCTCCCTTCGAAGTGCCCAACGTAGGCATCATCAGTGCCAGTTAGGACACAGCCAGATGCGCTGAATGTAGGGGGAAGGTACACTCTTGTTCTAGAAAACATTTGATTGGACAAGGTTTCTCAACCTCTAAGTGAGAGACTGCAGATATCTCAAAACTAATTTTGTCAACATTCAAAAATACACTAGCATATAGACTAACTTAAAGCTAACAGATATTGACTAAAAGCAGTAGAACTTTAATATTGATTTCACTGGGTCTTTAATATAATGAACTACACCTGTGGTAACTCTGCTAGGGCACCATTGTGGAAAAATGGCTCAGAAAAGTGTTGTTAGTTCTGAGATGAGCTCTAGCACTATTTGTTTGCAAATAATGCTTGGTTTCAAATCACCTTACCACCAGTTGTTCAAAGAAGGAATGGGTCAGGATGGTCGACTAGTCATCCAGTAACCAGTCATTAAGTAAGTTCGACAAGTTTATCTCGATTTGTTGTCTTTTTGTATGTTTTTATTGGTTCTATAAAAGCCCCTAAAAATTTATTTCAGAACAATTACTTACAGTCAAAAGGATGTCTCTTGCTGTTCACCCAATAAGAACTGTGTTATTTTTTATTTTCTCCCCAATTTGGCATGCCCAATTCCCAATGTGCTCTAGGTCCTTGTGGTGGCATAGTGACTCACCTCAATCTGGGTGGCGGAGGACGAATCTCAGTTGCCTCCACATCTGAGACAGTCTAGCCGTGCATCTTATCACATGGCTTGTTGAGCGCATTACCGCGGAGACCTAGCGCTTGCGGAGGCTTCACGCTATTCTCTGCGGCATCCACACACAACTCACCACGTGCCCCACTGAGAGCCACATTATAGAGACCACGAGGAGGTTAACCCAACATGACTCTACCCATCCGAGCAACCGGGCCAACTGGTTGCTTAGGAAGCCTGACTGGAGTCACTCAGCACACCCTGGATTCGAACTTGGAGAATTGTGTTATTAAAAGAGCATGGTAATTAAAAACAGTTCATCTGTTAGGGTAGTTTCACACCAGCACTTTTGGTGCGCACCCAAGTTCATTTGACGTAAAAGTTTGGTTTGTATGGTTGGCATGAACGCTGTTTTCTTAACTGAGTCCACTTGAAAAGGTGGTATGGGGTTAGGTTCATGTGAACTCCAATACAGTTTGCTGCCAATATGAACACAATCCGTCCTGAATTCCCTGCTGAAAAGACCGGCTTATGTAGTGTTTTGGGTGCTGGTTCCCCATCATGGAATGCTGTTGTCCACATCAGGCTTTTAAACTAGCTTAACCAACTACATCAGATAGACCATGCTGGTCAACAAGTTTCAATAGAAAGGTTTAGCTGGTGAAAAGCATGGCTTTGCTGGTCCACCAGCTAGACCAGCACCAAACCAGCCTAAACCAGCATGGGAATTGCATGCTGGTTTAGATGGTCTTTTCAGAAGGGTTGCAGAAGTGAACAGCTATTGATGACATATAATTTCAGTAATACTAAGAGGAACCTCTACATAGCACTTACATGTCAGGGTATGCCTGGTGGGTGTGATATTCAGAGCATTTAGACTGGATCACGAACAGAGCTGCCCTCTTAACAGCTCCTGAACAATGAGCACTCTGTTCCCTCACACAAAACACTGGCGGCTTCTCTGCTAAACACTGGGACTTAACAAAGAACCCACAAAACAAGCCAAATTGAGTTCAAAGGCAAGTCCTGATTGTCCATTGAATAGAGAGAAAGAAACATCTGGGTCTCTGTCTGTACCTGGATCTCCACTTGTGGTTAGTAAAGAGCACACAAAGACTCCTCTGATGCAGTCTGCAGATGGTCAGATGGTAAAAATAGACTTGAGGAGCATGTCTTTCTCAGGACTAGTTGGTGCAGCAGGCTATGTCACTTCCTGTGTAACTCTGAGTTCCAATGGCATGTCCAAAAAAAAAAAAAAAACCCACAGAAACCTCAAAGACTTTTTGTTGGCCTGTTGAGATGTTAAGACTTATGGAGGATTTGCTTTTAATTCTCATTTTCCCTTATATGGGCATTTCATGTAGGCAATGATGCTATTTCTAAGCAAGCTCTAAATCTTTAAACCTTCTCTCTGCTCATACGAGCGAAACACATATATATTACGATTTAAACACCTGAATGTTTATTCTGCAAGAGGATGCAATAAAGTACTTTCAATCACCATATTTCGACTCAGTTATATCAAATAATTTTTTTTCTAGTTTTATTACTTTATATTTAGCAGGGACTTAAAAACAAAATGTTTTTCATTTCGATTCGTTCTGAGCAGAAACTGTATGATCTCGCAAGAGAAACAAGGGATTATTGTTAGATATTATGTACTTATACAGATTTGATGGTGCTAGGTTTTGACTAAGAAGCAGATTAAAATTAAATTACCCATACAGTGTATATACTGTATATACGTATATATAATTTTTAGGCCTTACTTTGTAATAATGTATTAATTCATATGGCTTTTCACTGCTAAAGAGCCGAAATCAATGAGTGTATGCTCCCTTCTGTTTTACCCTATTGTTGGTTATTAAATCAGTATAAAGTTTTGACTTTGAAGAGTTTATTAGCTCCAGAACACGGTCTGTGAATTCTCTCTCTCTGTGGGTATACCAAGGTTTAAATAATTCGACCTGCATGTAAGGTGACGTTTAGGCCAAACATGTCCATTCGTGTGTGCGTACATGCAGGAGAGAGAAATTTAGGCTATTAATTGATTTTAAATGGCCAGATGTATATTTAAAATATTTTTGGTCAGAGGTCATCCAATATGGGTTTTTTAATGGCTGATGCTGATGCCGATATCCAGAGTAGCTTGACTGTAGTTTAACTACTTTAAGTTATGAGTAGCTTGTATCTTGGGAAGCTACAGTTTCAAAGTAACTTCCCCAACACTGGTTCAGTAGCAGTGCATTAGTTATTGCTGTGAAATGGAGAATTTTGAGAATTCACTAGTATTGGCTGCTAAACTTTTGGTATCGTGACAAATCTGATTGGGAGTGTGAATGTACTGTATGTGTTTGAACATGTGACTTAAAGATCAAACACCTGTTTCTCTCTCTCTCTCTCTGGCTCCAGCTTACATAACACATCACTCCATCTGCTCATCCAAGCCGTTAACCCACCTCAGTCACGCGCTCCCCTTGCATTCCTCTCCAGCAGGATAACAGCAGGATAACAGCTCTCTCCAGCGCAACTATGTGCAGTGCATTCTCACTATCTTTAGTCTCATAAGCCATGTCAACAGGTGGACATACACAGACACATTTCCTGCACTCATAACAAGCCTCTGGACACACACAGAGAACAAATGACCCATTGCAGTGAGTGACGCTGTGGGTCAAAGGCAGTCATACAGAGGAAAAGCTCAAATTCACATTTTCCTTTTGAAAGATTTGCATGAAATTAAGGTTTATCTAAACTTCTATCTAAGTTCTATTTAGTTTAGTTCACTTAGACCCAACTCTGGTTCCTGTCATCCCATATGCTCTTGCACATTCACGCACAAACATACTGTATACTGGCCACAAATAGTATTTGGACACTTATATATAATAATATATATATTTATATGCAGAATGCAGAAAAGATGGTCATTATGGAATTTTCGTTACTGCATCATGAAAAAGTTATATATAATTTAAATTGTAAAGTATTCGTTCATCATAGCAGTACTCCACTGGTACTGCCTTTCTTTGTTACTGACTCGTTGTACAACAGCATCTTTTGTACTGTAAACAGTAAAAAAAAAAAAAAAAAAAAGTGTAACGGTAATTTAAATCATTGTTAAAAACAATGGGAATAGTAGAGTAAAACATGATAATGAGAAGTGCTTAAGTGTCCTGAAAAAAAAAAAAGTCACAGTGCAAAAAATATTAATGGTCCTAAATGTACGCCTCATTTTCTTTATGCACAATTAGGGCTGTCACGATCATGAAATTTGGCTGACAAATAATTGTCTGTTTTAGTGCTTTCCTGATTATGACAATTAATTGTCATTCAAATTGTCATACTTCTTAAGTGTACAATATGTGTGCTTCATGCACCTTAAGAAATAATTTATTCATTTTCAAATTGGAATTATATAATACAATATGGATATACATGTATGATTTCCTTTAAGACCTGAAAAACATTGCACAGGGCTAGAATGATATTTTAAATACTTAATAATATTTCCAAATATTTAAAATATGTCTCTCTTTTTGGTCAACTTTAGTCTTGGTCTATTTTACATTTACATTGTTGTATTATATTATATTATATTATTAAAGCAATATCACATGAGCAAGAGTGCTGTATGGCCCTACATCAGCACGGCTGTGATTCGGCCACAGGCAATCACAGCTGTGTAAATTTAGGGCCATAGAGCATGATTTTGAGTGTAATATTGCTTTTATACAGTTAAACAAACAAGTAAATAAAAAAATCTGGAAAAACTAAGGACTGTCTCAAAATAAACGCACTTGTGCATGGAACTACTTTCTTACTTCACTGATTAGGATCTGCCATTCCTAATTCAAAAGATGCGCACAAGCCTCCGTTACTAATTAAAAAATGTCACTTTAGAGCTAGAAACTAGTTTGGGCTGTTTCTAACAAGTTAAGTTATTGGTGAAACAAGGGTGTGTGTGTGTGTGTGTGTGTGTGTGTGTGTGTGTGTTAGAGAGAGAGAGAGAGAGAGAGAGAGAGAGAGAGAGAGATTGAGCATGTAAACTCCGGTAGGTAAGCACCTTGAGTATGTGTGATTACTTTGTCTGTTGTGTCTCTCAGCTGTGATAAGCCTTAATGCTGAAGCTGTTAGTTTGTCTCTATTTCCCAGTTGTAGTCTAGTAGTAATCCGAGCGATCATGGAGCAAGAGACAATGCCGATGACTTAAAAGAAACCACTCGCTGACTGGCAGCGCTGACTCAGATGAACGTCCTCAACTCAACTGTCTCACAACACATAAAAAGGGTCTAATGATACAACTTTTCAAGTGCCAAATTGCCCAAGCAAAATTTACCAGTATTTTCAAAAGGGCCATGTTCACACATGACCTCTAACCTAAAAATTGAAGTAGATTTTCTAGAAAATGCTGTACGTGTGAAAGGGGCTAGTGTCTCCACTATGTGAACCCCCATTGACCAAAAACATTTGCAATTACGCGAATGCTAAATTAAAGAGAAACTGGAGCGGTTTGCCATTACTATCAACATCCTCACATACATTTTTGCAGGGTTTTGGCACAAACCACTGCAGACAGCGTGCACACAGTACCGCTGCTCCCAATATGCATATTAAGCAGTCTGCATAGGGCGCCATCTTACTCTAGGGGGGCACCAGAAACTCCACCAGCTGGCATTCCTCGTACACTATATGTTATTCAATGACCCAATAGCAGTCACGGAACACAGACAATCGCCTTGCAGCTCGCACCATGCCCCCAACCCCAACCCTTCGAACACGGAGCACTGCATAGGGCATCAATTTGGCCAGTGCCAGCCCTGCATGCACATCATGTGCTCTTCAGAAGTTGTTAAGTGCTGTCCACAGTGCGGGTCAGTGAGACGGTGTGGAGTGCTTACATAATGCAATAACATTGGAAAATGAGACACAAAAACGCACTGCACATGGCATCGCTAAATTTGCTTAGAATTCCCTTCAGTCAAATTTTACTGAAATTTGAAGTGCACAATAATCCTGGTTAGATCAAATAATCACGATCAGACTGTTGTTTAATAATCACGCCAGACCTATGAACAATATAATTTCATATATTTTTTTATTGATTTGAGGTTAAAATATTACCAGGACATTTTCTCAACAAGTTTTCGTGAAAATCACCCCCCTGGGCGTGTAACCACAGGTGATGTTCACCACATTCACTATGGACACGTTTCACTAATGTTTGACAGCTGTCAACCAAAAAGTGTTTTTAAAACAGAATATCTATTGTTTTATTATTTGTTATCTAATGCAGTGACATTCATACGTTTCCAAATTTGGCTCAAGTATCAAAATAATTTTTGGGGGGCCACTGTATATGACTAAATCCCAAGCTACAAACACAAAACACTCACACATTATGGAAAAACTGAGCTGAAGCCCAACAGCCTGACAGCCAGCACAGCTCAGACCTACTGTTTCCTGCCTCAACACTGTCAATATGACAGTCCACTCTAAACACAAACATGCACATACACAGACTTAACAAATGTGAACAAATAATTCCAAGATAAATTCTGAAACAAAGTGAGTGTAAAAACAGTGATGATACAATATGAGGGTGGCGCTTGTTTGAGGTACTTACTGCAGGCACTACAAGTGAAGCAACCGTCATGATACAGGCTGCCCATGGCCTGACACGCCTGACTGGCTCCATAAACAGCCTTGCTGCACTTCACACAACTGCCTGCAAAAGAGAAAGACAAAATAAAATCAGGTCAAGTTTGCACTTTATTATATAGCCCATGTCATAAAGTAGAGAGAGAGGAACTACAGGAGAATCTTACTCTAAATGAGAGCACTGCAGAGGACATCTGTGTTGTGACACTAACTATAATCATGTTTGTTGTGAGTGAACAGTCTATATTGGACACATGCCTGATTTAACAGTTCACTTCTTCCCCTCTCGAGCTCCGACTTCAGTGCTTCAGACTGGGACTGATACATACACTACCAGTCAAAAGTCTGGAGACAATGTACTCATTCTTTATTATTTAACACATTGTAGAATTATGGCTGAAACATACTCCAAGCAAGTAAGTGAATGTAGGGCTGGACGATATATTGAGTATTAATGATATAATCGAGATAATTTTGATAAAGATGTCAAATTGACCAATATTGTGTATATCGCAATGATTTTAATGCGCTTTCATTTGGCCGTTAAGTTTCATAAAGAACACATCAGTAGACTAATTTCACAATCCTTCAGGGCTGCACAATTAATCAAAATAACATAAAAATGGCGAGTTGGTCACATGTGATTATTAATCCACAAAAGGCTGTGATTTAAAGACAGATAAACATGGTCTGTGTGTGATTCAGAATAAACCAGTGATGCGCTGATCTGTGTGCACGCGCATGGCGGCGCTCTCAGATCAGTTCACGTGCACTGTGAAATCAAAGTGATGCAGGTTCAAGCATTCGCGCAATTCCAAACATTAGTAACCGTTAATGATATTACACAAATCTACAAACACGGCACCATATAACAGAAAAGGAGGAAATGACAGCGTTTCAGCAAATGCAGAACATTGTAAACTGTCAAATATTACTTTTGTATAACACAAATCTAATAATCAGAATAATAATGATAATTCAGCATTACATTTTAATAATAAACCTGATGGGGGCCTGGGTAGCTCAGAAAGTAAAGATGCTGACTATCACACCTGGAGTCGCAAGTTCGAAACCAGGGCATGCTGAGTGACTCCAGTCAAGCTTCCTAAGCAACCAATTGGCCCGGTTGCTAGGGTGGGTAGAGTCATGTTGGGTTAACCTCCTTGTGGTCGCTATAATGTGGTTTTCGCTCTCGGTGGGGAGCGTGGTGAGTTGTGCGTGGATGCCACGGAGAATAGCATGAGCCTCCACACACACTAGGTCTGCATGGTAATGCGCTCAACAAGCCACGTGATAAGATGCACGGGTTGACGGTCTCAGACACGGAGGCAACTGAGATTTGTCCTCCACCACGCGGATTGAGGCAAGTCACTACGCCACCACGAGGACCTAGAGCACATTGGGAATTGGGCATTCCAAATTGGGGAGAAAAGGAGAGAAAAAAAAAAAAAAAAAAAAAAGCCTGTCCCCCTGTAATAATTTAGTATTATGCAATGTTCAGCTGGGGTTTCAAAAATAAGTCAGTGAAGTAGCTTTGCACAGTAAAAACATTTGTAGGTAAATAATGCTTTTTTTTAAGCTATTATGTATCATTGTTTATTAAACATAAATATAAAAAGCATATAAATGAAAATGATTGAATTTCATTCTCCCTTGTGTTTAATGAAAAACTAATTATTATACTTTTATTTAATTTCTTTAATGTCTTTAAAATATTGAATCTACTTGGCTACAATGGCTCTTTGGATGAAATGATGGTTCTTCTGAGAAAAAAAAAAAAAGCCATTTTAGAGCAAATAAATAATTATCGAGATATATATCGAATATCGTCAATTGGCTGAAAAATATTGAGATATCATTTTTTTAAGACATCGCCCAGCCCTAAGTGAACGCAGATGCTTCTAGCTATGCAAGCTCGATTTTGTGCGTTCCAAAATGTGTCATACTTAAATTTATAACACAACGCAAATACATTGTGCATTCTCAACGTTGCCACAAGGGGCACTACTGCGAGATTAGCATGAACTGTCCACTTCTACGGTGAGTTTTCTCTTTCAACTCAACTTCTGTCATTGTGGAGTAACAGTTTGAAGAGAATATTGCCGAGCATGTACGTTAAAGTCAATATATTTATAGCAACTTCCCTGAATAATAACACATTCAGTTTAACGGCACAGATGTTTAAAGGTAACTCTATTGCATTGCTGTGGCAGCAACAAACCTCAGCCACAGTAACACAAGTGTCTTATCTGCGTTTACGTACTTGCATAAAATTTAGAAATAAATTAATACATTCAGTCAAGTGTGCCCAACATTTTGGAAGGATCATTTTTTTTTAACATTGCAATAAGGCTTAACTAAACTGATCAACAAGATGCCCTTGGTCCTTGCCATTTTTTGCTTATGATGGATTATACTTGTCCACCAGCTAGACCAGCACCAAACCAGCACTTTCCAGCATAAACCAGCCTGGAAAATCATCCTGGCCCTAGCTGGTCTTTTCAGCAGGGCTGACTGAGAAGCAATGTAATGAGCATTTCTATTCTAAATATCATACAAGATAAATGGGTTTGTGTGTTTCTTGTGAATAAAACACCCTAAGAGAGTGTGGCTAATCATCCTATACTTCTGATAGTTTACATGGGCACAAACACACACATACATAGACCACATGGTAATGTGAGAGCTAATTAGTAAACAACCAGACCCCTATGAACGTAAGAGAACATTACATTAAAGAGCACCTATTATGGTTTTTCAAATATTACCTTTCATGTAATGTGTTATATAGCTGTTTGTGAATGTAAAAAAAGTCTGCAAAGTTTCAAAAATCAAAGTGCACGACAAATGGAGTTATTGACTCTCAAAAGAAAGAACCGATTCTGAACACCTGAAACGAGTCTTTAGTAATTCCAGACTTACTTCCTGTACTAACCTACGTAATTTGGTAACAAAAAACCCGCCTCTGGTCTTCATTGGCTGCTCGCGAACAGCTTTGACCCACCCTCAAACACTACACTAAGCCGTAGACCAATCACAACAGACTGGGACATCTGACCAATCAGAGCAGAGTAGGCTCTCTGAAAGGTGGAGTTTAGAATGAATCCTTTAGAACGGATCATTGAAGGAGTTGTTTTTGACACTGGGAAAAAAAAGGTAATGCTGCAATTTAAATTATGAGCAAATTAAAGTGTTTTTTTGACCTTGGATGCATGTAAATCTATTGTATGAGACCTTTAAAACAAAATTAGGCACGTTTAAAAACCATAATAGGTGCTGTTTAAGATAAGCTGAAGATTAAATCACAAGACTGGCTGTTAGAGAGGTGAAAGGCGAGCACAAGAGGGTCTTTGTAATTCTCTGTTGGTTCGGGCTGTTCTACATGGCGTGCGATGTGCTAGGAGAACACTGAAGTAAGCATGAGCAGCAGTTTCCCACTGAGATAACACCGTTACACAGACAGAGGTCTTCTCTTAGAGGACAACATCAGGGAGGCCTGCACAAAAGAGCCTATGTTTCATCTGGTATTCAGCAAACATCATGTTTGCAAGTTCTGCCCACTCAGCAAAGACACACCAGGAACAGTCACACAAAACCTAGCAGACCCACATCTGCCTTAAAAAAGGCTTTTCATTAAATCATTTTAAGTCAATCATTTAAACACCACTTTGTAGCACATTTAAATCAGTTAGAGGTATGCTCCTCTTTAAATTCAAGTTGAGCTCTATGGACAGCATCAGTGACATGCTGTTGATAACCAGAGAAAATAATTTCAACTTGTCTCCCAGTTTGTAAAAAACAAGCAAAAGTGCATCAAAGTCTTCTGATTGGCTGATCAAAGAATGTGACACCAGCCTGGTGTCATATACTATTTGTTTGCTGTTTTAACACATTCTAGTGCTGTCACAGAGGCCGATGAAATATCTCAGGACACTTATTTCAGCTATATCTTTCCGGGAGAAGGAACTTTCTGGAATTTTCTGCATACCATTCCATCAAAAAATTGCTTAAACAGCACATTTAAAAGCATCAAACTTAGTGCACTATGTGAAGCTGATTTCTAATGAACATCAACATCCTGTTCTGTGGAACTAACACAGTATCACAAGAAGTTGGATGAAATATGCAGGATGATGTTCTCGCATTACAACTCAATACAATATTGCACATAGGCCAATATTGACTCAAAATAACCATTAACCAGAAAATTAGCCACTGAGAACTGGGAAGCCCAATCAACAGACTTCCAATCAGTGGTATTCGTTTACACACAACAAATATAAGGCTGAGCCTGTTTTTTACATGGTTATTAATACATACAAATTAATACATCCAAAATTAACACTCACTAAGCACCAAATGTGATTAAAAACTTGCCAGTTGGCCAGGCACTTTATTAGCAACTGCGCGCTGAGCAGTTACAGCTTCAGAAACATACCATTCTGTACCAATCCGGGCTTGTTGACATGGTTGCGATTCCCTTTTCCATCGTGGTGCTGTAAAATCAGAATTAGAATAGACTGACTGAAGAAGTGACAAATCGTCAGTTGCCATATCTCTACAGGCGTTTCACCAGCATAATTGTCTGTCCTGAGTACCGTGCTAGAAATGCAGGCCAATAACGGTTTGTAATCGTACCATACTGAACCGTGCTTAAGTGGAAATGCTCCTGGAAACATACTCACCGTACTCAGAACCGTTCGGTCTGATGGTGGAAAAGCTGCTAAACTGTAATAACAAGTCAGACTCGGAACCTTGCTGATAATGACTAATCAAATTAAAACAAGCAAACCGGAAAATGTTGTGTAGGATGCCATAATTATATTTTCATTGATATTTTACTCCACAAGGCAATATTATATTCCCCACATTAAGCAACCAAAATGAAAATATGAGGAACAAAACCATAATGAAATGTCTTCACATTTTTCAAATGACAGGTGCCGTTTCACAAAGAGACGGAGATCTCATATATAACGCTCTGTGTGACATAATGGCTTCCACTGTCTGCCACAAAAGAATAAAAGAACAGCTAAATAGTCGCACATTATCAAAGGGGTAGGGGTATTTTTTATTAAAAAAAATAATAATAATGCAAAATATAGTTTCATGGCTTAAAAGAAATATATGGCTGGTAAATTGACAGGTGGGGCGAAAAGTTAATTTTGGACCCTGAGTACAACACATCTACCATGTTGGGTATTACTCAAGAGCTGTGGGACAGGAAGCCAAGAATCCTAGACAACAATTAAGATAAAGCCATCCAGTAGACAGGAAGATTAAGGAATCCTTTATCAAAAGAGTGCAAGCCACAATGCATGAATGCCTGCTTTGGGTATGTCTGTGTGCACAAGGCAGGTCTCCTCCACCCCCAACTAACGTCTCTTCCAGTGCAGGGCACTAGACTAATATTTGAGAGCGGTAGCACCGGTGCCACCAAGTTCTACAGATGGTCGCACCAGTACCTGAGTGGGTGCGGGGGTGAGGGGCAGTTCCTAACCAGATGTGACGTGATACCGTGACATTCATACACTAAAATGATTATAAATGACATTAAAAGCAGATGTTACAACAGTCAGATGAAACAGTCTGTTTATTGAACGTACCTCATTTTCTCACTGAAGCTGTATGGACATACACTTTCTACGACAAATCTCAAGGGGATACTACATGATCACACACATACACAGGGCAAAGTTACTTTATGCATCGCATCAAAATTCAGTCTATTCAAATTTTTTATGCTAACGCACTCACGCAGTACTTTGTTGTTATTTCGTCGATCTCCATGTGACAGGGATGCAGAGAGAAAGCCATAATGAGCTACCGGTGGGTGTCTATAGAGCTCCAGCTGAAGAGAACCAGACCTCAAACTAGGGTTGCAACGGTATGAGATTTTCACGGTATGATAACCATCTCAGAAAATATCACGGTTTCACGGCTTTATTATAATTGAAACTTGAAACCATTTTTTTTTAATGGAAGTATGCGTAAAAAAAAGTCTCCCTTTTGAAAATAAATAGAATAAATAAGAAAGCTAACAGAATTATAATAATAAACTGAATTATAAACATGATAAAAAAAATAAAAGTTGTGTGAGCTTTTAAAGTAATGTCATATGATTATTAACAATTAACATATACTGTAGGTGCGCAACAGTGCAGCCAGACTGCTCCTGTCTGTACCTTTAACTCAATGGTTCTCAACTGGTTTTGCTTCAGGACAGATTTTACATTAGAAATCAAGTAGCGACCCGCCATAGTAAAAACATAAACCTGTATTTAATGTATCCTGAGTCGCATTTCCTTTTATGTTGCATAGTTTTGTTCATGGTTTTCAAGTAAAAGGACATGCATCAAGTGACATTATTTTTGTTGTTGACGTCAACAACAAAAGCGACAGAAAGTTTTCTCTACCCCCTTTTAAAAATGGAAGAGCATATTTGCTTACATGAGCCCATTATTATCCCATTTGTTTCCTAATTTCAAACATAATTCAAACAGAACATACATATTACACAGGAGGAAAGGCTGCTCATTACCATGGTTAGGTCAGTGTAGCTAGTCTTAATAGTAATAATAATATACTAGCTGAAACATCTTGAAACTTTAACTACAACTGCCACTGTTGATATAAATATGAGGTTTAATAGATTCTACCTTTAGTTTATTTCATATGAAACTATAACATTTTGACAAAATATAACAGTTACTTTTACTCATGTAAAATCGTGAAACAATTTTGTAAAGGTGATGATGTATAATGAAAAAAAAATTAGCGCATATCACAGTGTTCGTCCTCAGTGCTGTTTGGCATGTCAGGGCTGCCTGCTGTTTGAGAGGTTCGACTTGACTTCCTCTGTAACGCTTTAAACTAGTAAAGTCTCACTAGAATTGAAATTAGTCACATCAGTTTTGAGGTCTGCGCTCCACAATATCGAGGGAAGCCCGGTTGTTGCACGCGTGTGCCAGAGAGCAGAGTATATCATGATCGCGAGCTGGTTCTGTTACACTTGTGCGAAAGCGCAGATGAGAGGCCTTTAGCTGACTGCGAGATTATCATTAAATCTGCCTCGGCAGTCCTAAATAGGCTATCACTTGGGCAGCCGCCGAAATACCTTCAATGGGAGAACCATGGCTTTGTTCTTTCCCTGCTGTCCACGACCCAGTCTGAATAGACCTGCGACCCACCAGTTGAGAGGCAGTCGAGGAGGAAAGGAGATGCGCACGCGCAGGTGAGGTTCTCCGTCCGGTTGCATTTTTTTTCTCAATACCGTAGATAAGCAAATATACATGGTATGAAAACCGTCAATTTTCATACATGGTATACGTGGTATACCCTGCTGCAACCCTACCTCAAACACAACATTCCATAGGTCTGTGACATCCTCTGCGAAAATAAAGTTGTTTTGAACCGGCTAGTGTCAACTCGGCTTTAATATACTGTTATGAGAAGGATCGCATGTCGCAGCATCACGTTGCGTCTGGTTAGGACACGGTGTGACAGTGGGAATTAGTTTTCTTTCACAGTTTCTTTTCATCAGGATGTGGTACTTGCAATAAGATCACAGTAACCAAAGGTAAAAGTAAAACCATGATAACATGGACAGTAACCATAAAACAAATTATGCCATTGTTCATAAGAAAAACATCCTGAAATTAAATTGTATTCCCTCATTACCCCAATATATTGGTCAATATTTTTTATTATCTGTGATGTTTGGATTGAAAGCCTTAGCTACAATTTCTGTCTGTTCATGGTACAGATTTCACCTTTATTCCTTTTCAATGCTGTTTAGAATGTTGGGGCCAATTAATACGATTTTAAACTAGTTTAATCATCGACACAGTATGGGTTTTCATAGAGGTTTTAAACAAATAATCAATGAAGAATCCACAACTGGGCCCGCGCTTCTCACAGCGCTGTTTATGACGGTCTGATCGGCTGAGTGCTCGAGACCGGTCCACAAGTAAATGCACATCTCTGTGCTAATCTGTCCATTGAGCCTTGTGCTGCACTGACTGATCCGCGCAACAAAAAACGACAGCGCACAATCAGATAGTCGGGCAACTTTGTAGTCACACCAGTGTGACCTCTTGCAACGTTTAATCACATTGTTATGGAAAATGGTCTCAAAATACCATTTAGTTGCAGTCTAGAGCCCTGCAGTATCTCTTCCAAAACAAAACAGAGCAGCAGGGAGAAGCTAAGCATAAACGATTTCAGAGTCCAGACAGAGGCGACGCCACCCGTGAACAGAAGTAAAACCACCATTAGACTTCACTAAAGTGTCTTGTAATTTATTGACATCTCTTTGTCCTTGTTTAGCTACTCTGTAAAGTCTAGACATTCCTTGATGTCCCTGCGGTGCAGCAGCTGTCAAGCTGAGACTATAAAAACCACCATGGCTTGTTATCACATTTACTGCAAACTCAGCATCCAGAAAACATCAACAGGACACAGGTGTATTTCGAAACATCCTCCAGTGCCTCCACTTGGTCTTCCCCTCTGGATGTCAACAGAAATTTGTGGCCATCAATACATTGTCCAATAGCATAAAAAGCATTGCTTGAAGCGGTTGTTGAATACACTGAACTTTATGGAGTGAAGCATCAGCTTCAGTTAACCCCGACGCACACGGAGCGGTTCCATAAAGAATTGCAATTTTAACACGAGTTTTTGCCTCATGATGTCTCTTAGAGTAGCTAGCTGCAAGGTAACATGAAATATTTCAAAACTGTCATTATTTATGAAGAGATAGGCCTATTGAATGTCTGATCATTTATTTTTATTCATAAATATTTACTTTTTTGTTTCCAAGCACCAAGAGACCGCAGTTATTTAACTAATTTAAATTCACCAAGAACATTCTAATACCTTTATGTGAACGAGTCCTTACTGTATCAAAGCAAGTCCAAACATGTTTTCAATCAAACGCTGCACTAAAACAGGAGTTTTAAACTTTGCAGGTTACGTGCTGCTTTAAAAAAAAACAACAAAAAAAAAAAAAAAACATGTCCCATTGAAAAATTGGAAAAAGCGTATACAGTACCTACACTACCGGTCAAAAGTTTTGAAACACTTACTCATTCTTTATTATCATTTTTTTTTTTCTCACATTTTAAAATAATAGTAAAGTGATCAAAACTATGGAATAACATAAATGGAACTATGGGAATTATGTTGTGACTAAACAAAATCCAAAATAAATCAAAACATTGTTATATTTTAGCATCTTCAAAGTAGTCACCCTTTGCCTAGAATTTGCAGACATGTACTCTTGACATTTTCTCAACCAACTTCTTGAGGTATCACCCTGGGATGATTTTTAAACAGTATTGAAGGAGTTCTCATCTATGTTGGGCACTTATTGGCTGCTTTTCTTTATTATTTGGTCCAAGTCATCAATTTCAAAAACTTTTTTTTTTTTTTTATTACATTTTAGTTTTATAATGAAATAAATTCATATGGTGGCACAAATATATTTTTGTCTACAAAACTCATTTCAAACATTTAAGCATATGCCTTCAGATCAAAAGATTTTTAAGATCATGAGAAACATTTCAGTCAAGGGTTTCAAAACTTTTGACCGGTAGTGTACATAAGCATGAGAACTTGACAAATCTTATTCGGTGTGTCTAATATCAACATGCAATGACAGTGATAAGAAGCACAAATATCTGAAGCTCAGCTCACACAGGTAATCAACAAAAATAACGGATAATTCTGCTCAAAATGTTGTGTTTGTGTTTAGATTAAATTGAAACTGCATCATATCAATTCATGTGATTGATAATGTTTATTTGTAGCACAACCTCTGATTGGAATGCACATTCTGAACCACGTGGTGACATTTTGCATAACCATGACATAAACAATACAGTTAAAAACAATAAAGAAAATGTGTACCAGCTGACACATTTTTAACGGTATTTCATTTTAACCAGTATATCGATTTATGAGCTAAATCCCAGAATAGCGCAAACATTCTGACCAATTAGGGGACAGTTTGCTCACATGTGAGTTTTTTTTTAACACAGTTTTGGTCCGTTTTGAAATGTTGCCTTGTGAAAGCGAACCAAACCAAGAAGAGAATGCAACAAGGTAACATTTTCGCCCCTGTTTCGAAACAAATCAAACAAGCTACAGGTCTAAAAACGTCCTTAGAGTAAAACATTTTTTTTTTTTAAATCACCTTTTTCCAAGGAACCACCAAGCAATGCCCTGACAACCATCCAGAACCACCAAGCACCTGCATAGCAATGCTCTAACAACTAATAAGAGCACCTTAGAATGATGCATTTTACAATGGCCAGCACTACTCATGTTTTTCTTCAGAACTAAAAAACTAAAAAATAAACTATTTTTTAAAAAGACCCTTGTTCTGACTTTTGAAGTTTTTAGGACCTCCTATAAAAAAGAATACTGTGTGGGTTTAACAATGTATTTTTTACACCTACTCCTTACTTTAAAAAAAAAAAAAAAGATTTAGCTTATGCAAGGCCATAGTCTATTTTCTGGCATGAGTCAGAGACTGAGCAACAGTTTCAAGCCAGAGTACAGTACAAAGGTAAGGATGATGTGAGCTGCATGCAAATACTCCATGTGTTTAATCCTTGCTTGGCAGCTTTGTTTAGTTGAATTTAAACTAGCAATCCCCCAGTGAACACATAATATAGCACAAGTAATCAACGAATGTCCGGTGATATGCTTAAAGGAAACTATTTATGTGTCTATGTAGGATCAGGCACAAGAATGCTCATAATTTAAGTCTGTATCTCTTCTGTATCACAGTAACATGTTCCAGAGATACTTTGCCAACTTTATGATGGGTCCCTTTGGCTCTGCGGTTTTCCAGCAGGAAATTCCTTTAAGGATACATAGCGTGATTTACAAGTGCTCAATGGCACAGTAAGTGCAGTTATGGACTTCCTGGACCACCATGCCTCAGCAATATACTTACAGAATTCACTAAGTTTCATTTTGCTGACAAAATGAAGTTTTTTACCCTTGAATATGTAAGAGTTACAAGTATTTTTATTTATTATTAGGAGACCTGGACAAAAATTTACATTTTGGAGAGCACACTATCAGACTCGAGCCTTTGGGACTCGGGATTTTTTTTCCAAGTCCAGCCGAGTCCATGACATTTGGTTTGTGATGCAGAAATAAATGGACACTGTCTGCAAGCAGTTGTAGCACCCATGCTGAGCAAACACACCTGCAGAGTGGCACACTCCGTCAACCAATACGCTTGAATGTTACTACGGAGACTACTGTATAACATGGATTATCGAGGTGGCTGGCACCACGAACACATAAAGACAAGTATGTAGCCAATGTACTAGAAACTACAAGGCAGATTCTCACGGCACAGGACCTGACAACTGGTAAAATCGCACACGGCGTTTGTGCAGCCAAGACGGTGCTCCCATTGCGGTTTTGTCAGGGTTAAGAACTTCATTAAGTCAAGTCACCCATATCATGTCTCTCACAGTTTACTAAAACAACATATAAAAATACAAATTCTGAAAAATAGTTTTAATATTGGGCTATTAAGTCTTTTTAGGTGTAATGTATCCACACATGTAGGCATCTGTAGTCTCTTGTGGTCCACGCAGTGTTGTTAGCTTGAACCGGTCCTTGATGTAACTTGTAACATTGTAACTTTTTAAATAGTCTGGGAATTTTTTATTTACTGCTAAAGCAGACTACTTCAATGAAAAACAGATAAACAGCACCTATTTATTGTTTTTCTTTTTTAAAAGCGTTGAAGAGCTGTTTAAAATATGTTAATTTACATTTTTTGCCACAATAAAATGCACAATGAAATATTAAGTTAGGCAGCAAAATGTTTTGTTTATAACTGAATTCTAGACTGGGTGACCAGACGTCCCGGTTTTTGGTAGGGTCAGTGACTCTTTTCTTCTTAAATTAAATCTCCTCATTGTCCTTCTCGCTACTGTCTCTGGTATCGTTTGCAGAAAAGAAAATCAATTTTGTTGCGTCACACGTTGATTTGACGATACATTCATTCTAGTCTTCAGCAAATCAGTGTATCTGGTTACCATGGCAATGACGTCATGCCCTTAGCGCTCGTGCTCTATGTCTTCCTGTCAGTCAGCGGAAATGCCCAAAATAATGCAAAAATGCATTTTCAAAAACGAGCCGAAAGAAGCCAATCCATGTATTCATGCAACATGTGAAAATGTAAGCGGGGTGTTTTCTGAATGTTCATTTTCCCCACGAGCACAGAGGAAAATCAGACAAGTGTCACATTCAGATAGATACACTGCACTTTTTACATAGTACAAGCACTTAAAGGAATATTCCGGGTTCAGTACAAGTTAAGCTCAATCAACAACATTTGTCGCATAATGCTGATTATCACAAAAATAAAAAAAATAAAAAAGCAAAAATAGGATTTACAGTGAGGCACTTAGAATGGAAGTGAATGTGGCCAATTTTTTTACGTTAAAATACTGACTGTTTCAAAAGTTTAGCCACAAGACATAAACAATATGCTAAATTAATTTTTGTGATAATATTAAGCCACAAATGCTGTTGATTGGACTTTCACTTTCTTTAGTCTATGTTTGAGTGGAGGGGAAAAAACAACAAATAACTGAAATGTCAACAGAACGCAATAAAAAGTGTGTTGAAGGACAGTTTTGTCTTCATACACCTAAAGCATATAATTTCATTCTGAAACCACTTTGAAATTTGTTCAGCAGGATACTAATCATAAAATATATATATATATATTTCATATATATATATATATATATATATGAAAGGCAACAGAAATGTTTTTGTTACATTTATATTGACAATTGTGTTTTCTTAGTTGTGAAAGATAAAATAAGCGTAAAATATTGATGTTGAGTTTACGGTTACAATTTGAATTCAGATTTATGGACAGATTCATTCGGACTCGACTCAGACTCAGCCTGTTTTGGACTCGGTCTTGAGTCCAACTCGGCCCCTTTTGGACTCTGACTCGACTGTTTAAAGACTCGGACTTGACTCAGACACAACTAAGGTGGACTCGAACCCAACACTACTGTGAAGATGTCAACACTAGTCATCATATTCTGTTGGCCAGTAAAGCTTACATATTGAAGCAGCTTTGAAAAATATGCTCATAAATAGGATCCAAAAGAGATTTTATGGATGTTGACATTTTGTCTGCTGCTTCTCATCTGTCCCTTTGTCATCTGCTGGTTTAACCTAAACACAGAGACAGCTCGTATTTTCTTTATTTATTAGTCCACTTTGGAGGCTCTGTTGCAGTTCTTTTTGGCTCTTAATCAGGGTTTATGTTGAATTTGATACAAATGTAAACATGGCTGTACTTCTATCCCTCTCTGCCTCGTTTTAATTTGCATCTAATTCAGGGGCATAGGAACCATTATAAGTGAGGGGGACATGTCTAGAAATAACTAAATTCGCCAAAAAAAACTGAAGGGGATTTCTTTCATAGAGTCATGTGTGTGACAACAATAACCTAATGTCATAGTAAATACGTCAGGGGTGCTCATTACAACGATCGCAAGAAAACCACAGGTCAAAAGGGAAAGAGGATAGAGAGAGAAAAGAAACAAATAACAAAAATATTAAAGATTGACTTTTTATTTCCTCACTACTGTAGCCGCGCTCTGTTTGACTGACAGACGGCCTATCTGTGTGCACTTTACATGCCTTGTGCCCCAAGAGCGCTCACGGTAAAGCGGATATGCACCTAAATGGTCAAATACACTTTAAAATTCTGCCAAAAATTACCGTCTTGGCAAGGCATTAATGTAAATACAGTCAGTAATGTCTAAAGTGAACGTTAACAGTGGGACAAAAAATCTGATTTGTATAAAAATGTTGAACTTGAAGTATAAATGTAACCTAACAGACCAGCTACTGATAAGTATGTCCTATTAATATTAATCAAACAAGAAAACAAATAAACCACTCACTGCTCTTGGTTCGATACATTTTGTACCTTTAACAAGTATTAATGGAATATAATCAAACAGTAAAGACCAGTAACTAGTACTTTTATTTTGCATATAATTTCATTCTGAATCTTTACTTGAATACTTGATAGGCTACTGTTGTTAATTTTTTGATGTTGTTCTGTTGTTTTTAATTTCTATTTTTTGCTTTTATTTTTTTATTCATTTGTTTAGTTTTTTGTTCTTATTTAATTACAGACTGTTAACTTGTCTTGAATAATTACTTATAACAATGCTTACATAATAAAAAAATAAGTATTATTATTTGTTGTGGTATCAAAATAGGTATAGAGAATTGTCAAATTTCACTACCAACTATGTATATTGTGTTTGGTAGATCTTGTGGTCTCATTCAATAGACGTGTGAGCAACCCTGGTATATCTAAACAGTGATATTGTTCTTTGGCTTTCCATGTTTTTTTGTTTGGCTATTATTTTGAATTTAGATTAATGGTAATGGTGATGTTTGTGGCATATCTATTTTAGAAGGAAAAAAAGATCAGTGACCAAGTCAACAGTGTAGACAAGGGGTGGACAACTATTTTGGTGCAGGGGCCATATCAGGCTTTAAGTAGTGCATAGGGGGCCACATTGTACTCCTTTGTATAACACTTTTCCCTGAGCAGAATATTGCACTAGAGATCGCTAGTTTGTTCAAAGAGAAAAGCAAGAGCTAGAAACAGGGCACTCCCATGCATGGTTTCCAGATTACACAAAATAAGTGTAACATTAGGCGGAATATTTCCAATTTGGGCAAGTATAAATCTCTAATTGGGGGCTTGCATCTCATATCTGGCAATCCTGAGAATGTTAAACATTTGTGGAGGAGCATTAGGTCCCAATGCAAGATAACTGAAATATCCAATGAAAAAAAATATGCTTTTAGGCAAATGAGCCAGATTAAACCAGTTGCCCATGTCTGGTGTAGACAGAGAGATGACACAAGCTTCTGAAATCTTTAAGATAAGATCATATTTGACACGGACATTAAGGAATTTATTTATTTTTTTGTGATTTGATTCTTTGGTTCTGGCTAACTGGACCAATGTTTGACAGCCGTTAAATTATATGATAATTTTCATATTAAACAAAAGAGTTTTCATACATACATGGTTTCTAAATTTTAGTTTTAATTATTAAAGTTCTATCATAAAAAATGCATATGTTTGTTTCTTACAGTTGATATGCTTTCTTTTAAATAATATCACATTCTTAAAAAATCTAAAATTCTTTAAAACTGTGATATTGTGAAGAGAGGCAGATGAGATTTAGAATGTGTCCCTCCCAGTTCAGATCATTCCTACACCCCTGATCTAATTAAATACTAATTAAGTCTACCTGGTTTGATGACATTACGTCGTCCTCAAACCAGGTAGACTTAATTAGTTGTAAAACTGTGAATGAAGTTGTAAAATTGGCTATAACTTTACACAGAAAAGGTTAGTAATCGATTTTTTTCACACTAAAATCACGTTAACACACATATTGTTTATGTCTTGTGGCTAAACTTTTGAAACAGTCAGTATTTTAACGTTTACAGATTGGCCCCATTCACTTCCATTGTAAGTGCCTCACTGGAACACAGATTTTTCCTTTTTTTTTTTTTTTAAAGGAGGGATATTTAATTTTTGTGGTAATCGACATTATGCCACAAATATTTCACAAGCTTAACTTGTATTGAACCCCGAATATTCCTTTAAACAAAAAGATTTTCATACAAGTGAATACACTTAACTAAAGTAAACTGAAGCTATACTCATCAAACTGAGAATAAAAGATCATAAATACCTTGTGTGTGGTTAAGTGATATTGGCTGGCAGAGCTAACAATTAGTAGGTCTAGTGTACAGACAAATGTGAATGAATACTGGTATAATGTGACTAGCATCTTTTTAGAAATTAGGCTTTCACTTAAGTTCAAGGAAAATACAGACTTCCCCAGATTTTGAGTACAACACAATAAAAAAGGGGTAACTTCAAGTCTTCCCAAAATGATTTAAACGTGATGAAATCAAATAAAATAACAACAGATGAGAAAGAAAGCAGGCCCAGGAATAGCTTCTGGAAATCAAAAGGTCTGGGAAGGCATCTGCTATATTGCTCTTTTACACACTTGCACACAATTGGCTTTATATCTCATTTTGGCAAGAACCACGAGCACACATACAGAGTGAAGGTCAAGTGGAAACACAGCCTGTTTTTCAAATACAACTGCAGATGTTAAAAAAGATCAATTGAAAAACACACTGGCAGTGATCACGTTGTGCTTACCAAAGTACTCAGCCTTTGGCTGGGCGTCCATCTCCTTTTCCAGGCGTTCAGTTAGAGCTTCTAATTTTATTTCAGCCACAGATGGCCCCTGATCTGTCTGTATATGGAGGGTCTGGCATGGCAGTTTGAGTGCCCGAGAAGGGCTCGAGCATTCATCATGGGCAGACTCAACAGGAGCCACCGATGTGGGAGCGGGCACGGCTGAGCTGCCCTGGCTTTGTCCTATGGTTGGGGCGATGCTCTTTTGTTGGGGCAACTCACCTTGCTTTCCTCCATGGGACAGTGGAGGTGGGGTCACCTGGCCAGGTGAGGTGCCAATGTTATGAGGTACCCCGTTCTGACATGTCTGTACACTGGCAGACCACTGGGCAGGACTGATCTGCTGAGGTTG